>NW_023494457.1:0-18760 GCF_011100635.1 Trichosurus vulpecula
TCACCTCTTCCTCCTTCTCCTCCTTCTTCTCCTTCCCCTTCTCCTCTTTTCTTCTCCTCACCTCCTCCTCCTTCCTCTTCTTCCTCTCCTTCCTCTCTGTATCCTTCTCCTTCTCTTCTCCCTCTTCTCCTTCTTCTTCCTCTTCTCCTCCTCCTCCTCCTTCCCCTTCTCTCTTTTCTTCTCCTCACCTCCTCCTCCTTCCTCTCTGTATCCTTCTCCTCCTCTTTCTTCTCCCTCTTCTCCTTCTTCCTCCCTTTCTCCTCCTCCTCCTTCCCCTTCTCTCTTTTCTTCTCCTCACCTCCTCCTCCTTCCTCTCTGTATCCTTCTCCTCTTTCTTCTCCCTCTTCTCCTTCGTCCCCTCTTCCTCCTCCTTCCCCTCCTCTTCTTTTCTTCTCCTCATCTCCTCCTCCTTCCTCTCTATATCCTCCTCCTCCTCCTTCTTTTCCTTCTTGCGCATATAGCCTAGTGGCTTGCATGTTGCCTCTCCTATTAGACTGGAGGCTCTTTTAGGATGAAGGCTGCATCAGGGGCCTTACCAAGCCAGAAGTGCTTAGCACATGCTTGCCCACTGGTTGACAGGATCTCATCTGGGGTTCCCAACAGCCCTGGGAGGGAGATGTGACAGATACTGTTATTACCAATTTGCAGAGAGGCTTAGCATGGGAAAGTGACTTGCCTGGTATCCCAGGGCCCTGCCTCACCCCAGTCCCCCCTCACATCCTCCTTCAAGCCTTCCTTATTCAGCTCTATCCCTGGTTCTCCCCACCCTCCTCCCTCTTCCAAGGCCCAGGTCAAATGCCAATTTCTTCCTCTAGGCCAAGTCTTCTCTAAAGAAGCTTCCTACCTGATCTCATTCTAGAGAAACACAGCCTGTTCTACTAGGTGTGGAATCCATCCATGCACAGGACCCCGGGAGCTCCAAGAGGAGATCAACTGGTCCCCTCAGAGCAGCCAGCACAGGGCCCAGAGAAGGGCAAGTGCTCAGCAATTGTTTCTTGAGTGACTTAATGAATGAATGCCTAGTTAAACAGTTTACCCATCAGGAGGCAAAGGGGAGCCTTTGAAGATTCATGAATAAGGGAGTGGCCAGAGATCACAGAGAAGGAAGGGAGGCCATTACAATAGTCTAGTCAAGAAACACTACGGAGCCTCCCAAAGGGGTCACAGTGTAGTGGGAAAAACAGTCACTAAGGACCTGTAGCGATGACAGGCCAGGCCTTTCCCCCATCAAGCCTCCTTGCAGACCTTGGAGGGCCCGGGGCCGATAGGAGGGCTCAGGGCCAGCTAAGAGGGCTCAGGGCAGCCTCTTCCTCCCACCCCCACCGACACATAGCACTCAGCAGAAGCCCCCCACCATGTGGTAGGAGGGTAGATGCACAGGACCTAGGCTATGTGTATGGGGGTACCTCAGTGCCCACGGCCCCCACCCCTCTAGAGTCTTCAGGAAGGGAAGGAAAGAAGGCCCCAGCCTTGGAGCTGAGGGAATCCTTACAGGGAGCCAGATGGCTGGCCAGGGGGGTGGGGAGGATGGGGATAGAGGGGGAGGAATAGGAGTCCATGGCTCCTAACAGTCCCCAGGATGCCCCACCCAGCGAGGCCCATTGCAGCCACTCCTATCACTGAGTCCCCTGCCAACCACCACAGGGGTGGGAGCTGCCCTGTCTCCTGCTCCCAGGACTCTGTGGGAATCCCCTTCACCCGGACTCATTAGGCAGCCCAGGGCCCCATCCCCCCCATTCTGGCCTCTCCCCCCCACCCCCATGGGCTGCTGGTGCTAACTCCTTCCAGACGCTCCTTCTGTCAGCCTTGCCAGAAAGATAACCTGCCCTAATGGTTTGCAGCCCCCTCCCCAGGGGGCCTCCTTCCCTCCCTCCCTCCTTCCTTTCCCCAGTTCCCTTCAATCTAGACTCCAGCCCTTTCTCTCGACCTAGGACCAAGACCAGCCCTGAGCCTCTGCCAGGGTCAGTGGGCAGGGAGAGCCCCAGGCCCCAACCACCTGGACCTGCCCCCATCACAGCCCATGGCTAGGATTTCTTTCTCACAAAGAAGGGAGGGGAAGGATAGTGGTAAGGGAAGTCAGCTGAGGTTGGAGTTAGGAGAAGCCAGACAGAGCACAGGAAGAGCCTGCTGGAGCCTCCCCTGGAGGGTCCTGGCCTGCCACTGGCCTCCTCCACCCCTCCCCAGCCAGAAATCTGGGCAAGGAAAGTTCTCGACCCAAGCCAGTTTGGTCCATAGCTGTCCCTGCCCCCCCCAGACTTCTCCTGAACTCGTGTGACATTCATAGCCCTCTCCACAGCCCCCCAACCCACCCCCACCTCCCCTGAGTTAGGGACCAAAATAAACAGAATTACCTGTAATGATTCCCATTAGCTCTCTGGCCCCAGCTAGAGGCACCATTTTGCTGGGAGGGCATTCCAGACCCTCTACTCTCTGGATTTCCCTCACTGGTCTACTGGTACTCTAGCACTCCTCCCTCCCAGGAGCCTCAGTAACTTGGAAGAAGGGACAACCTCCATGAGTTGGGGCACCCATACATGGCCAAGTACACACAGATTCTACATACCTGCATTGCAATGTGTCTAATGAACACTGATGATGTCCATGGAGACATCATTAAAGAGAAGGTGGAGGGGAGGCAAGAATGGGGACCCAAAGGAGGGTCCTCCATTCCACTGTGCTGGGAAACCCGAGGAAGAGATGACCCAGGGGAGTCACAGGCTAGAGAGGATTAGACACAAAGATTGACTTCAGGGAAGTCTAAGAATACCCAGGACAGGATCGGATCTAAGGAGAAGAAAAGGAAGTAGCAGGCAATCGTAACAGCGATGACAGTTGTAATATCTATTTGTCAAACCTTGATAGAAATCCATTGGAGACAAACACACCCCACATCAGCAAGTGAGCCGAAAGGCCGTTGGGTTGGTCCAGTGTCAGAGAAAGGGGGCCTCTGAAATGGAGCTAAGGATGGAATCCAAAGGCCTCGTGATAAAGAGGTAAATACATGGTGGAGGTGCTTGGGATGTGATGCAGGCCAGTGCTATGGAAAATGATAGAAGGGGCATGTGGAAGGAGCCTGGACTTTATCATCAGTGGAGGTCACACCAGGCAGCCATAGAAAATGTGCAGAACCTACCAAATACCCCTGGCATGGCACGACCCAAGGGCTCAAGACTCTCACAGACTGATGGCTGCCCAATAAACAGCACTGTGATGGGACCATTTTCCTAGAGGGAGCTCCTGGCTATAACAAACTTGGATCCCTAAGAACTCAAGAAGTCTTAGTTGAGGCACCCAGCTTTGGAAACACAGAGAACCCTAGCAGAGGACAACAGTGCAGTGAGAGGGAAACAGGAGGAAGGTGACACCACCCCTGCAGTCTGCCATCCCCATGGTCCTGTCTGCTCCTAGCCTCCGATTGACTTCAGAGGCTTCTCATGGGGAAAAGTGTGCATTGGGGTACAGTGGGAGGATCAACAGATTGCAGGTCAGAGGAGTCTGCTTTGCCCCATAAGCTTGACCACTTACTGGATGGGATTTAAGGCCAGCCCCTTCCCTGCTCTGGGCTTCACTTTCTTCATCTGTAACACGAAGGCCTCAGAGGCTCCTTCTCAGTCCCAGACCTTCCCTATGACCTTAGACAAGCCTGTTGCCCTCTCATTGGCACCTTAAGGAGGCTGGACTGGATGGCCGCTAAGCTCTTTTCCCCTCTCTAAGGCCTAAGATCCTTCAGACCCTAGAACTGGTGTTTCACTCACCCAGGATGCTCTTTGTGGAGTTTGAGAATTAGGAGCAATCTAGAGACCCCATGGGAAAAGAGGTATCACAAGGAGATCAAGAGTCAAGGGCAAAGATCCTGCCCCAGAGGAATGTAGAGTAGAACAAAGGTAAATGGGAAGAGAGGCCTGACATAGTGAATGCTAAAGGGTGCAAAGGGACCTAGGCCAGGCCACGGCAGGGAGAGATTGTGGCTCCATAGAAGGGAGCGGCGGCAGCAGCTCCAACTCCAGGACCAGCAGTGGCTCCAGCACCAGCAGCACTACCAGCACCAGCAGCAGTACCAGCACCACCACCAGCTCCAGCACCAGAACCAGAACCAGCAGCTCCAGCACCAGCAGCAGCACTAGCAGCTCCAGCTCCAGCACCACCAGCAGCAGCTCCAGCAGCAGCACCACTACCAGCAGCACCAGCTCCAGCACCAGCTGCAGCACCAGAACCAGCAGCTCCTGCACCAGCAGCTCCAGCTCCAGCACCAGCACCAGCTCCAGCACCAGAACCAGCAGCTCCCGCACTAGCAGCTCCAGCTCCAGCACCAGCTCCAGCACCAGAACCAGCAGCTCCCGCACTAGCAGCTCCAGCTCCAGCACCACCACCAGCTCCAGCACCAGCACCTCCAGCAGCAGCTCCAGCACCAGCACCAGCACCACCACCAGCTCCAGCAGCTCCAGCACCACCAGCAGCTCCAGCAGCTCCAGCACCACCACCAGCACTAGCAGCTCCAGCACCACCACCAGCTCCAGCACCACCACCAGCAGCAGCACCAGCACCAGCAGCAGCACCAGCACCACCACCAGCTCCAGCAGCAGCACCAGCACCAGCAGCTCCAGCTCCAGCACCACCAGCAGCTCCAGCAACAGCACCAGCTCTAGCACCAGCACCAGCTCCAGCAGCTCCAGCACCAGAACCAGCAGCAGCAGCAGCACCAGCAGCTCCAGCTCCAGCACCACCAGCAGCTCCAGCAACAGCACCAGCTCTAGCACCAGCACCAGCTCCAGCACCAGCACCACCACCAGCTCCAGCAGCAGCACCAGCACCAGCAGCTCCAGCTCCAGCACCACCACCAGCTCCAGCACCAGAACCAGCAGCAGCACCAGCACCACCACCAGCTCCAGCAGCAGCACCAGCAGCTCCAGCTCCAGCACCACCAGCAGCTCCAGCACCACCACCAGCACTAGCAGCTCCAGCACCAGCACCAGCAGCAGCACCACCAGCAGCTCCAGCACCAGCACCAGCACCAGCTCCAGCACCAGAACCAGCAGCTCCCACACTAGCAGCTTCAGCTCCAGCACCACCACCAGCTCCAGCACCAGAACCAGCAGCAGCACCAGCACCAGCAGCAGCAGCACCACCAGCTCCAGCAGCAGCACCAGCACCAGCAGCTCCAGCTCCAGCACCACCAGCAGCTCCAGCAACAGCACCAGCACCAGCTCCAGCAGCTCCAGCACCAGCTCCAGCACCAGAACCAGCAGCAGCAGCAGCACCAGCAGCTCCAGCTCCAGCACCACCAGCAGCTCCAGCAACAGCACCACCACCAGCTCCAGCACCACCACCAACTCCAGCACCAGCACCAGCAGCAGCACCAGCACCACCACCAGCTCCAGCAGCAGCACCAGCACCAGCAGCTCCAGCTCCAGCACCACCAGCAGCTCCAGCAACAGCACCAGCTCTAGCACCAGCACCAGCTCCAGCAGCTCCAGCACCAGCTCCAGCACCAGAACCAGCAGCAGCACAAGCAGCAGCACCAGCACCAGCAGCAGCACCAGCACCAGCAGCTCCAGCTCCAGCACCACCAGAAGCTCCAGCAGCAGCACCAGCTCTAGCACCAGCACCAGTTCCAGCAGCTCCAGCACCAGAACCAGCAGCAGCACCAGCTCCAGCAGCTCCAGCAGCAGCTCCAGCACCTGCACTAGCAGCTCCAGCTCCAGCTCTCACATGTGGACAGAAGTGTCCACATGAGATGAGTCAAGCGGCAGACAGAGAGAGGCTTTTGTGAAGTTGAGTTTTTGACTTTACATTTGTCCCTGTGATTTCGGGATTCCAGGACTCCCCTTATTCTCCAGTCAGGCCAGTCTCCTCACTGTCTACTAAAGACACCATGCTCATTCCCGTTGCCACACCTTTGATCACACAGTTTTCCCAACTGGAATACCTTCACTCTCCTCTTTAGCTGTCCAAACCTGACTCATCCTTCAGGGCTGAGTTCAAGTCCCAGCTTCCTCAGGCCCCCTAAAGAAAGGGTAAATAAGGGCTTTGAAGTGGTCACCAGGCAAGTGTAGACTTATTTGGGCAGGGGTGGGGAGGGAGGGAGAAGGAGAGGGAGGGAGAGAGACAGAGACAGAGACAGAGGGAAGGAAAGAAGGGGAGAGAGGGAAACAGAGAGAGAAGAAGAGGGAAGAGAGATGAAAGGGAAAGAGAAAAAGAGAGAGGAGAGAGACAGACAGATAGACAGACAGAGACAGAGACAGAGAGAGAGCAATAACACACTGAATGAGGGAGGCTAGGTCCCAAACTATCATGACTGGTTAGTGAGGTGGGTGGGCTCAACTTACTTCACGGTTAAAGGGGCCCAAAAAGTCTACACTTCAATTCAAAAACCCAATTGTCCAAGTACAGGCTTGGAGAGGCCTAGTCTGGGCCTGAGCTCTCACTAGAGGTCAATGGTATGGCACTCATTGTCCAGGACCCTTACCCTGCTCTGGGCTGTCTACATCTCAGCCATTTAGGAAGGACAGTAATGGAGCAGAACAGAGGACAGTGGCCAGGCCTTACTCACACATACAAAGAGGGCCTGAAGATTCATCTGGCCTGAAGGGTCTTCGGCACATTTAGGGATTCCATGTGTCCTTCTGGCCCCTGAAGACAGAACTGGGGAGATGGTCCCATCTAGCATTCAGGACAAACTTGCTAGCACTGGATGTGGTCCCCAGTGGCCTAGACTGCCTGGCCTGGTGCTTGGCACTCCCTCCCTGGAGTTCTTCCAGCCAAGGCCAGACTGGCATTTGTGGAACTATTTCTAGGTATGGGGCTCCTCACTCAGGTTGGCCAAACAGCCTCTAAGGGCCCACCAAACTGGGAGATTGTGGACATCCTTAGGACCAAGCCAGACTTCAGGGAGACTGAGAAAAGGGCCAGGGTCCCCCATTCCCATCAACTCCCTGTGAGTAGGGGTTATTTCGGTCCTTTTGTTTCTGTAGCCCCAGGGCCTAGCCCAGTGCCTGGCCTCCACACAAGGCTTGGTGCCTGCTTAATTGGGGGGAGTTTTCAGAGGGTCCAGCAGACCTGGAGCATGGCTTAGGGTTTGGATAAGGCTGAGGGCTCAGGAGGCAGTCAGGTTGGCACGCTGATTGTATCTCTGGGCTCCTGGGCTCAGGAGCCCAATGCAGTGGTGGGGACACTCAAGGCTACTTGATCCTCGGAATTTCAATGAGAGGAAAGGAGCCCAGCCACCCCAAAGCTGGAGAGGGATATGGGTGATAGATGGAGACGGCTTAGGAGGGGGAGCCTCTCAGTGGGAATGGAAGGAAAGGGGGGAGGCTGGAGGAAGTTTATTATTCTTCCTGCAGACCAATCACTGACTCCCAAAGTGGAGAACTGCAGCTCCTCAAGCCAGATGTGGCCTGTTCCTGTTATCATGGAATATTAATCAGAGGGGCCCATGGGTAATTGGGGAGCTTTGATTAGAGAAATTGCCCTTGTAATAATAAGCAGGCAATGGCTTGGGCAAGTATCCCCAGCTCTAAGCCTGGGTGCTGGAGTCACAAGGACTGGCTGGGGGCTGGGGGCGGGGGGAGGTTGGGGCCTGGGCTGAAGAATGGGAAAGGGGGCGGGGCAGAAAGGAGGCCTGAGGAATTGAGGGAAACTGGGGCGGGGGCAGTGGGGAGAGAGGAAGGTCTGGGTAAAGAGGCCTGGGGCTGAGAGCCCATAATTTGGCCTTGGTGGGCTCCCCTTTTCATTAGCTGTCCCTCCCCATTCCCTGAGCCTCCCCCGGCCCACTCCTGGCCTCCATTTCAGGCAGGGAGAGGCAGGACTGGCTAGTGGATCTTTTAGGGCCAAGCCGTGGATCTCGGGTAGGGTCTAGCAGCTAGCCCTGCCAGCTGTGAGCTGCCTTGTGGGGAGAAAGATGCCAGAGGATCCAGATTGGGGAAGGTGGGAGGGGTGTGAATAAACCATTGCACCCAAGGGCACATGCCTTGGATATGATAAAAGGGGGACAAAGTTCCCCTGTAGACATTTCTTCTTGGCCCATAGTCTTAGTTGCACGCTCAGGGCCAAAGTGGAGGTGGTGGCCCAGGAAGGGAGCCAGACCATGTCTCTAAAGGTGAAGGCCCAGAGGCCCAGCCCAGCTCCCTCCCCCATTCCTCCTCATGCCCAGGGCCTTTCCCTCTAGGTCTTGTCTGGTATAACCCACCCCTCCCCACATCTGCTCCCATCTCCTGGCATTAGGGCAGGTTGTCCCTTTCCCCATTACCCCCTTTCTACAGAGTCAATGATGGGCCACAGGCCCATTATATGGATGGCCGTGCCACTAAAGAGCATAGTACAGATTCTGCCACCTAGTAGGTGCTTAATAATCATGTCTGCCCTCCCCTGAGGCTATCCAGCCGCTGCCAAGGTCCTTCAGATCTCCCTCCCTCTCCTCCTCCTTCTGGTTCCATTGCTCTCCATTCCTGGAGAATGGGTTGATATGGGCCAATCGATTGCCAAGCTCTGCCCAACCAACTGCTATGGACTGAATGGGAAGTTAGGTTGTGTGTCTTTGCTTTGCCACACTCTCAGTGTGTGACCTCGGCCAAGTCGCTTCCTCTCTGATCCTTCATTTCTTGGTGTGCAAGGTAAAGTCATTTGCCTCCCATGATGCCAAGAGCTGGAAGGAGGATGGCAGGGTGAGCCCTTGAGCTGGCTCTTCTTGTAACTTAGCTGCTTGTGTGACTGTCCTCTTCCCTGATTGGAAACTGTACAAAGTGTTAGAACCCAAGACTGCCATATAAGCTGGGATCAGGGGCCAGAATATTTTCCTGAATGCCTGTACACACACACACACACACACACACACACACACACACACACACACACATATATGTACCCATGCACACACATGTGCACATGTGTGTATGCACGCACACACATACACACACATGCATCCACGGAGAGCCGCACTGTTGCCTGCTGCTCCCCTGGCTGCTCCCATGGGGTGGCACTGCCAGGTATCATACTAGCCAGCTTCTTGCTCATACCTGCCCACTCTAGTGACATGTGGGCCAGGCTCGGGGCCATGGGGAGGCCTGCTTGGCAAACCCAACCTCTGGGCCCTGTCGCTGTGGCACAGGGCACAATCCCAAGGCCAGCTGGCACTTATACCACTTGGCCCAGACTCTGCCACTTGCAGGCTCTGGTGCTATCCAAGGAACCCCAGCAACCTGGGTATTCAGGGAGAGGGCGGTGTCCAGGAGCTTCTCTGGCCCTTCCCCCCTTCCCATCTTCTGTGATTTACACAGATTTTTCTTTTAGCATTTACTGACTTGACAATCCCCATCTGCCAAAATCTGGGCATTTCTGGAGTATTTGGGGAGTCAGTAGGGAAAGCAGGATAATCTATTTGAAATTGGGCCTGTGCCCGGAGACTGGCACCTGAGATGAAAAATCAGCAGAAAATGAGCTGGGAAACTGAGCTAGCCAGGGGTGAGTCAAGGGCCAATGGCATCAGGCCCCCTCCATGGATCTGTGCTCTGGGACAGGAAGTGGGGACTTGTCAAGTGGCTCAGCACTCGGTGGCCCAAGGGGAAACACGAAGGAGCGCAGGTGTCTACTGCGGCAAATGCTTCCGTGACGTGCGCAGACCCCCAAAGCCACCCCCCACAGCAGTCTTTTCCTGATGGGACCTTGGGACTCTGCTTAGTGACACCAGCTAAGGCTGTCTAAGGCTACACGTCATAGGTGCCTGGGACCTTCCCTACTACAGGATGGCCTAACTTTCTAAGAAAACAATGAGAAAATCCAAGTTCTTTTTGGTGTAGGAGCAAGTCCCTGGGACGTGGCACCCACAAATCTGGGCTCCAGTCAATGTCTCTGGGCATCAGTTTCACCATCTGTAAGATGGGGATGATCACACCTGCACGGGCTGCTTCACCAGCCACCCAATGAGTCTAAAGCACTTTATAAGCAAGTCAATAAAAACCCCAGCCTTGACTCTGCGACAATGAGGCAAACAACTTGTCTCCATCTGTCACAGCAGCCAAGGCATGGCCCCTTTCTTCGGCCAGAGACCCAAGTGCCCACCAGTTCTGGTCGCCCTTTCAGGCCAGATGGATGCCAGGCTGACAGCCCTTTGCTCTGCTCCGACAGACATCGGTGACAGCGGCCACAGCCAACAGGAGTGCCAAGGTGAGGGCTGGGCCAAGTTAGCTTGCTAAGCTTCCTCACAGCCTGCCTTTCTGGCTCTGGGCATGGCTGATCCCCACAACCAACCACCTGGGAGATAGCCAGTGAGGGCCTCATTGAAGCCCAAGAGGCTGGAGTTTTCCCAAGGTCATCTGGCTGGCACCAATAAGCACACCCAAGCTTTCTGACTGTCCCATGATAGGAATGAGCACCCCGGCATGTGCAGAGGGACAAGAAGAGAGAAGAGAGGGGCCCCTGCTCAGAGTCTGCTTCAAGACTTCTCCCCAGGAGCACTGAGGCTAGGCCAAATGGGCAGATCCTTGGGGGCGGGGAGCCCCACCCTGGAGACAGATGTGAGTCAGGAGGCCTGGCCTTCAGTCCTATCTGTCACCAGCTTGCCGTGTGACCTTGGGACCCCTCTGTCCTGCCAGCTTCCTCGTCTGTAAAATGAAAGGGGGTGGGGAGGCTGGTACTGGATACCGATGGTTCTTTCTGCCTCTCCTGAAGGTCCCATTGGAACAGAAAAGCCCCTGCCACCCCCAGGATGAAGGAAGGATTCTCTTTCCTTTCCTGGGCTGAAATGCCTAGTCCAGAGAGCCAAGAGATGGTCCAAGATTGGTTCTATTGAACTGGACAAGCACAGTAGAGGAGACTGAATTGGAGGCCCGCACACAGCAAGGCCCAGAGCAGCCTGGGATTGGTGGAAAGGGGACCAGCAGCTTGGGAATTCATCATTGTAGGCCTTACTTCCCACAACTACTCAAAACTCTTTTCAGCTTGGGCTCCTGACCCCTGGGCATTGGGCAATGGGCTCCTCAGCCCCAGGCTCCTCCCTACCGCTACCCCCATTCTCAAAAGTTCAGATGTGTGGGTGACCAAGCCAACAGGTGGCCAAGAGGAACTCTGGACAGGAAGGCTCCCAGGTTGGTTTGGCTGAACAATGCCAAGTGCTAGAGGAAAGCCTGCTGCCCCTTGGTCCCACATGGTGGGTAGACAGGACCCAGCCCCTCCTCCACCTTTGGGCCCTCTAGTTTGGGGGATCAGAATGAGCCAGGCCTCTCATTTCCCCCTCTTCTGCTTGGGGGATGGGGAAAGCAGGGCCCAGCAGCCCAGCCTGGTCTCTGAGGGGGTTCTTGCTAATGGCCACTGGCTGGTGAGGTAGGCTCCTGCCCTGAACACCTCAAGCTTCTCCTGGGGAAGGGAAGGGGCCCCACCCTCCCTACCTGACTCAGGCAAGCTGCCCTTTCTCTCCACCCAGGCCTAGGCCTTCCACACCCCAATCACAGCCTCCATTGGGCAGCCAGGACAGGAGAGGCCAGGGTGGAGCAGGGACCAAGGCCCAGCAGCCTGAGGGTACCACCCCAAATCCTTGTCAGCTCCTCCCTAGGCCGGACAGAATGGTGGGGAGAGCCACTCCTGTTTGTCAGGCTCTCCAAGGATGATGTGCTCATCTTTTCCTGTGTCAGGTGTCTCGCTCCCTCCCATCTCTGGCTCTCAGCAACAGGCCCAGCCAACACACTGGAGCATCTACTCCACTCAAGGCAATGCCCTCCATCCCTGTGCAAGGCTCCTTCCAGGGCAGCTGCACCCCGCCTCCCCAGACCACACTTCTGGCCAAAGTCCCCAGAAGGGCCATGTCACACTCCTATTTCCCAGGAGGACCTCAGAGCTCAAGGGAGCCGCATGCCTCTGGCAGTCCCAGGGTGGGAGCCGAGGGAAGGGAGCTCCTGGGCTCACGGGCAGGCACAGGCCTGGATGATCTCCTGCACACTCCCGTGTGGAAATTCAACAAGCATACGTTCCCAAGATGCCAGCCCGTTGTCCTTGGAGATGCAAGCCACCAAGAGTCTGCTTCCCTCAGAAGAGGCCCGAGAGAATGTTGTCCCAGAGCCCAAGAAGAGGAGCCTTGGTGGCCATCTCCTGCTTTGCCCTGGCCAGCCAGAGGGGCCTTGAGAGGAGTCCGGTGTTTCCTGTGGTTAATAAGCAGCCAGAGCCAGGCTCAGCCCCAGCTGCCACTGGGAACTCCCTGGCCCAGGCTCAGTCAGCCCCACCCAGGAGCCTTGCTCCCAGGCTGTTGCCCCACTTCCTGCCCTCCGGCTGGCCCACCTGGCTCTCTCCATCTTTGGGGCCCTTTTAACCCCCTCTGATGGCTGACCTCACCCTCATGCCCACCCCTCCAATCACCAAGGTCCCTCAGACTACCCAGACGACCAAAGCCTCAGTCTCTCTGGAGTACCTGAGGTCAGAACGATTGAGAGCCAACACTCTACAACCACAACTGTGAGCCTCGGTACCCAACCGAGGCCAGGATCCCTCATTAGCACCAGGGTACAACCGAACTTCAGCCCTTGAGAGGTGAGTTAGCAGGAGTACAGAGGTAGGCCCCACCCACCCAGGCTCCCAGACCAGGTGAATACATCCAAGCCACCTCCCATCAATCCCTTGGAACGAGGCCCTGGGCTGGGATGCTCCTGACAGGTTCCTTGGGAAGGTCTGATGGGAGAACCTTGAGAAGGCTGGAAAAGGGGCAGTGGGACAAAGGGAGAAAGGGTGGGCCCAGGCGCTGCTTCTCTCTTGGCTCTCTGCTCAAGGGGTTTGGAGCCCCAGCAAACAAGCCCTCCCCACCAGAGCCCAGACAGTTACATGCAACACACCACCCTCCTCCCCAGGCGCATCACGACACTGGCTTACACCTGTTTCTCTGTGTGGTTAAGTTTTTTAGTTCTTATTTTTTTTCTAAGAAAAAGCAACAAGAAAATAATTGTTTGTACAAAACATCTTTACAGGTTTTCTTCCAAAAAGACTCGTATTTACATAAACAGAAACGAAGCCACGACCTTCTGCCTGTCCCCCAGAGGGCAGGAGAGTGGCTGGGGCACAGAGCCCGGCCAAGTCGGGGAGGCAGGGGCACTGGAAGCCCAGCCCCGAGGAGGGCGATGAGCAGGGGAGCCCCAGGCAGCAGGCAGCCCTAGCATCTGGCCCCATGCTCCCCCCTCCCCAACCTGGAAAAACAGGGGGTGGCCAAAGCTCCGGCTTCTGGCTCACACGCCTGCTACAGCTCAAAGAAGGTAGCAGAACCCCTGGGTTGGGCAAGAAAGTGAGGGGGAAGGGGAGAGCAGAGAAGGGAAACTCCCAGTTCTCCAGGGCAAAGAGCCACCTGTGCACCCCACCCCCCAATGAGGTCACAATGCCTGTAGCTCTCCTGTTGCCCTGGCAACAGCCAATTAAGACACTAATTACCGTGAGAGTGAGGGAGGCAGGAGCTGCCCAAGAATCCCACAAGGAAGGGATTTGGGGAGGGGAGCAGAGGGGGGGATGATACCCCCCCTCAAAAAAACCCCACCAACAACCAGGGCCCAGGATTCCAACGCTCAGGCCAGTTTTGCAGAGGAATGGGCTCAGGGTGCTTTTTGCCACGCGCACCCACTTGACACATGGTGGAGGCCAGGCCTGGCCCCCTCCAGAAATCCCAAGGAGCTCAGCCAGAGAAGTGTCACTCTACTCCACCAAAGGCCAACCCCACCCCCCACAAGAACAGCTGGAGTGAGGGGTCCTGAAGAGCTGGGCCCAAGAGGGCCCCTCCTTTCACTGGGGTCCCTTTGTTCTGTTGGCCCCTTTTACTTTTTCTTCCAAACGGATGAAAACCGGACAGTTAAGAATGAGCAGGGTTCAAGAAAACAATGATGGCCAAAGAGGGGCCGAGTCTGGAGTGGGTGTGATGTGGAGGAGAGGGCAGAGCCAGGTGCCAACTGCTAGCCAATGTCCAACCCTGCCACCATGGAGCTGGCACCAGAGGCCCGGGCAGGGCACAGGATGAGGAAGGCACAAGAACAGAGGGGAGAGAGACAGGAGGGTGCTTCCCAAGGGCACACCTCTGCCCTCTTACCCGCCCCTGAGACAGGAGGGCAGGGAATTCTAAAAGCCAAGAAGCTAAAAACCTATATACCCAAATCCGGGCCCGGCTGGCATGGGAGGGGTGTGCCTGTCCAGGCTCATGCCCATTGCTTGTGGCCAGCTGCACCAGCTCGGGGCACTCAGACCTTGTAGTAGATGTTGGCAGGGCTCTGGGGAGGCATCTCCTGGACGATGTAGACGGGGTGCCCATAGTCCCCGCTCACCTTCTCGTAGTGAGGGCAGTAGTTGTTCTCTGTAGTCCGTAAGGGGATGATGATGTCGCTGGGCTCTGTGCCCGCAGTGCCACTGCCTTTGGGGCTGGCCAGGGTGCTGAGGGCCAGGGCTGCCGTCCGCTGCTGCGTGTGCTTCCGGTGCCGTTTCCGAAGCTTCAAGAGCAGCACCGTAAGGAAGATGACGAGAAGAAGGAAGATGACACAGCCTGCCCCAATGGCTGCGAACACGGCCACTCGGGAACTGAAGAAGCCATCAGCACTCCCGCCAGCGCCGCTGCTGCTGGGGCTCTTCCCGTCCTGGCTGCCAGTTTCTACAGGTGGGGAAGGGGAAGAGAGGGAGACAAATGCTCAGAGGTGCCCGGAACAATGGCTCTTAGCAGTGCTCAGGGATTCGAGACATGCGAGACACTCACCACGCTTCCCACTGCTGTCATCACTAAAAGGGCCCCGCCCTCGGGGTGGCTGCGTGGCCACCTTCGCCCTGTTGTCTGTCTCCTTACTTGGCCGGCTCGTGGTTGGCTGCTCCGGTACCATGGCATTGGGATCTGGTGACATGGCAAAGAGAGGCCAGGCTAGCCAAGAGCCCCTGGCACAGTCTAGGGACCCCCGTCCCTACCATATAGATTTAAGGTTGGCTTACTCACCCTGTTGGACTTTCATGACAATTTTCATGGTCCGAGTGTGGCACACGCCCCCTTCTCGGTTCTCCAGCCCTTCCAGGCTCCCATTGGATGTAGCTAGAAGAAATGGAGAAATGTGAGACATGGTTTCAGAGGCTGGGGAAGTCTGCAGCCCAGCCCTGGGGAACAAAGAAAGGGCCCCCAACAGCCCTAGGCACCAGGGCCTGGTCCATTCAGGAATCCCAGAATGTCCCAGGGGAAAGGGCATGGAGAGTGAGATCAGCTTCTGGGGAGCCAGTAAGGTTTCTTGTCTGGAAGGCACTTAGAGCTTGGGGGCTGGGGGTCGGCCAATCTTAGCTTGCAGGCTCTACTGCTTTGACGGTGAGGTGGGGTCCTCCCCAAAGCAGCCTCTGGGCTGAGCAGGCAGCTACCCTGGGCTGGCATCTTCCTGGCCACAAGGACACGAGCCCTGATCTGCCCCAGGTCACACCAGCTCCCTTGACCTGAGCCTTCTCAGCAGCCAGCTGCCCCCAGCCAGCTCCAGCAGACAAAGCTGCCCTCTGGGAGGGCAGCCCAAAAAGTCCAGGTGGCCAAGGCTTTTTGCAGCCTCCATCTCTCCTCAGAAGCCTCTGCAGACATCTCCACCATAGATGCCAGGGCCCCCCTTCTGGGGACAGGGAAGGAAGAACAACAGCAGAAAGATCTGAGAGGCGGCAATGCCAGGCCCCCAAGCCTGACTGAGCTGCAAACTTGCTGCGTCACCTTGGGCCAATCATTGCTTTTCCCGGGCCTAGATTTTCCTATCTGTAATGAGTGGTGGTGGTGGTGGTGGTGGCAGCAATAGCATCACTCCCCCAACTCCCCTTGTCAGATTCATTTATCACTTTCTCCCCTCCCCCTCATTTCCAGAGCACCCCCTTCCCCATCCTCTCCACTATAAGTGAAGTGAAAAGGTCTAGGGACAAGGTGAGAAGGGAGGCCAACGGCTCTGAGTGGTGTCACTGGCAAGGCGGCGAGAATCTGGAGAATGGGTGGGAAGGATCAATGGTGACCACTAGCCTGGTCACAGGCATGGGATGAAGCTAGGTCCAGGGAATGGTTCGAGCTGCCAGCTGCATGGAGTGCCAGTGAGGAGGGGGGCCCCAGTGGGCAAGCAGGGCACTCACATGTGATGTAGTAATCCTGCTGCCTCTGGAACTCCAGGCCCATGTGGTTGGGGCTGAACTCCTGGAATTTGATGGTGAAGCGGATCTCCTGCTCAGGCTGGTTACAGGTGACCAGCACTTTGGGGTTTAGCACAGTGCTACAGGCCGCTGCTTGCTCCAGGCGCACCAGGTACAGCTTGTAGTATTCATAAGGCCGGCCGGCCTCTGCCCGGGGACAGATGATGTCCAGCTTGTCGCCAATCTTTGGGTAGATCACCAACCCCTTCCCGCTCAGAAACCTGCCCAAGAGGGAGGAAGTGGTGAGAGCTGGGGCCTTCCCCCAAGATTAATGGGGACCATGATGGTTTGGCAGCCTGCCCAAGAGGACAGAAGAGGAGGCAGCCTCCTACACCTCCCCGGATGGGCCACATTGACTGAGGGAGCCCTCCACCCTAAGGGGTCATCTCTGCAGCCAAGTGATATGGCCAATGGACTGGATGCTAACGAATGACCTCCTGGGGTTTTTCCAAAGGGGGGTGTTGTCACACCCCTCCACCTCCTATCCTTTTGCTCACCCTTCCCCACTCCCAGCCTAAAGAGGCCAGCAAGCCCTCACCTGCCTTGGCCACCACCCTCCATGCTCCCAGCCAAGGGTGAGGAAGCCTAACCTGCCCCATCCCCCTTCTTTACCCAACGGCAAACCCAGCAAGGGAAGGGCAAGGGCTGGGCACACAGGGTGCACTGGGGGGAGATTCTGTCCTGGAGTCAGGGGGCAGAGGTATGGGGGGGAGCAGTTCTAGCAATAACCAAAAGCCAGAAGCCCAGATGGCAGGTAGTGATGCCTCTCCATAACAGTGTGACTCCCCTTTGGTCTTAACACTCATGGCACAGGCACCATGGGACTCATCTTCCCCCTTTTCTCCCTTCTCTCATTCTCACTAAGGAGCCCAAAGAGAAGGGGAGGGAAAGGTGAGCCACAAGAACAGAGAAGAGGAAGGGGCTCCAGAGATCATATCCTGTGGCTCTCCTTTATCCCAAAAAGCAAGGGGAGCCCTGGCTTTCCAGACCAGTCAGTGCCCTAAGCCCAACTCACAAGGAGTAGGCCTGGGCTTGATTCATCACACACCCAGAAGGGCAGGAAACAGGAAGCCCTGCCCACAGACCCCAAAGATGCAAGGGAATCTTGCCCCAAATCAGGCCTTTTTCTCCCAGGCTCCCTGGGCTTTGGGGGTAGGGAAGAAACAGAGATAAGGAACTAAGCTGTTCAGGTAAAGTCTTGGTTTGGGCCTAGAACTCAGACAAAAGGCTGCCTGCTCTCTGGGGATTCCAGAGATCTTGGAGTAAGCATTACATGCTAGGAACTGGTGTTTCTGGTCTAGACAGAGAGAGGCCTAAGGCAAACAAAGGCCCACCACGTCAAGCTGGCAGGAGGCTACATTCTGGGCTAAGGGCCACAGTGATGGGCACAAGCAGAGAGCGTGCAAAGGAGAGCTTGGCAAGGAGGCCGGGCCAGAAATGGTGTGCAGAAAGGGCAGGGCTAAGGGGTAAGGAGAGAGAAGGCTGGGAGCACGGGCTGTACAAGGCCAGGAATGTCAACTTTCTCTGGTCAGCAACAGGGGGACATGCAGAAGTACGAGGAGTGAGATGGGCTGGTGGAGTCAGAGAGGCCTAGACTGAGTCAGGGGAGCAAGGTCTCAGGCTGGCATGGACTAGAAACAGGGAAATCATTGTGAATAATCCCCCACACACACACACACACAGAGAATACTATCTCCACTAAGTGGCCCTGCCCTGCTAATATGCCCCAAAGCATGAGGTGGCCCTTCCAGCATGGTGTGGCGTTTTGTGGTGTGGCTGGCCCTCCTGCCTAGAACAGTGCTCTGGCCTTAGCCTGCTACCCAGCTGCCCTCAGCATCAGCCCTACACAGCCACTCCAATGCTTAATCTTGTCCTTTCATCTCCCAGGCCTTTTCTCTACAGATACCACCCTGAATTTTCTACGGGGGGGGGGGGGCCTCCCTGGCCACAGGCTCTCTCCAGGCCAGGCCCAGCTCTCACCAGGTCCCTTCCTGGCTTCCTGTTACCCCAAGGATCAAATACGGTTTCCTCTATTTGGCACACTGGCCCTCCTCAAGGTGCCGCCGCCTTACCTTTTAGTCTTATGGGAATGACTCCCCTCCACGCTCCCTGTGGTCCAGGCAAACTAGCTCACTGTTGCACCTCACTCCATTTCTTATCTCCGTGTTTTTGCATGGCTGCCCCCCATGCCTGTAACGCCCTATCCTGACTCATCCACCACCACTCCCGACGTATCCATTTTTGTATAGACCCCTCTATGTGCAGATGACCTCCCTGAGGGCAGGGAATGTTTCTCTCGGGCTCTTTGGAACAGCTAACAGTGCCTTGGCACAGAGTAATTGCCTACTCAATGCTGGCTGATTCTAATTGGCTAATTACCCAGGGAGATCACTTCTCTCCAGGTCTCAGGGGAACAAGAACTCAGGCCAAGTTTGTCCCAAACCCAAGAGCAGTCCTGGCCCTAAGTCCCGATAACAGAGAGACCTGAGGAGGCTGCTGTGGGGCCTGGCAGGAGCCTGGAAGTGCTCCCTGTTGCTGAACAGACATGGGAGAGCTCTGCAGAGTGGTGGGGGAGGGGCTGGGAGGTGGGGGCGCAGCCCTTTTGCCCACCCCAGTTTCACCTTTCCAGGCCTTA
>NW_023494458.1:0-18136 GCF_011100635.1 Trichosurus vulpecula
GACTTCTACTAGTGTACCCTAATTATGTGAGATAAGTTTCCCTGTCCTTCCTTTCCCCCCAACCAATGTATTCTTCCTTTCCCTTTCCATTCTTCTTCTAAGATAATCAAAACATAACAGAAACACTCCCAGACCCTCTCTCTAATTAAACTAAATTATAAACTAACTCTATGATGATAGAGTTCTGAGAGGACAAATGTGCCATCTCTCCATATCAGAATGTAAACATGTTCTCTTTGTTTAGTCCCTTAAGTGCCTTTTTGTTTCTCTTGGTTCTATGTTTGTACCTCAAAGTTTCTATTCAGCTCTGGTCTTTCATCAAGAATACTTGGAAATGCTCTATTTCATGAAAGGTCCATTTCCCTCTCTGTAGGAGCATATTCAGTTTTGCTGGGTAAATTATTTATGGTTGTAAACCTAGATCTTTAGCTTTCTGGAATATCAGATTCCAAGCTTTCTACTCCTTTATAGTAGTGGCTGCTAAATCACATGTGATCACCATTGTGGATCCTCAATACTGGAATTCTTTCTTGATGACTGCAGCATTTTTTCTTTGACCTGGAAGTTCTGGATTCTGGCTATAATATTTCAGGGAGTTTTCATTTTGAGGTTTCTTTCAGGATGTAATGGTTGGATTGCTTGGATACAGATTTTGTTTTTGGAGGTATTTCTTTCGTGTTCTCGGTTTTGTTAGCATATAACTGCACATAATATGTTCTGATTGTTCTTTTTATTTCCTCTGCTTTTCTATAATTTCACCTTGTTCATTTGCTATTTTATTGATTTGAGTTTTTGCTCTCTTTAATCAGATTAGCCAAGGACTTATAAATTTTATTAGTCTTTCCAAAAAATCATCTTTTAGTTTTATTTATCATTTCTATGGGGTTTTTCCCAATTTGTCGATTTCCCCTCTAATTTTCAATATCTCCTCTTTTGTGCTTATTTCAGTTTGTTTCCCTGCTCATTTTCTAATTTTTTTACTTCCTTATAGGTTTTCTTTTGTTCTCTGCTGTATAGTTTCTACTTTGTTTTTTTTCCCCGCTACCTCCCCCTACCCAGCACCCCAAGGCTACAATTGAGTATGGATATATTTATATACAGGTATTGATATATAGATAGATGTATACATATATACACATACATACATATGTAAACATATACTTTCCCTAAGAGATTCTACTCCTAATCTTGTTCTTATGTTTGTGCGTATCTCTTTTTTCCTATCTCTCCTAACTCCTCCACCTTACTGTTACCTTGGCCTCCTATTACTTAACCTAACCCTACTCTAGCAATCCCTCCCTTATCCTCCCATTCCCCTAAATCTAAACATCCTTCTATACCCCCTTTTTTTTAGTCAATCAATCATCAGACATTTATTAAGAATTTTCTCTGTTCTAAGTACTGTCCTAAGTGCTAGGGGATACAAACATAATGAATGAAACAGCACCTTATCCATGGGGAAAAATAAAGGATGGTTTGGTGCCTTGTTCACTAGGATGACCAGAAAATTGTTCCTAATGATTTAAGTACCTTCTCTCTTGCCTATATCTTTTTTTCACTTTTTTTATTTAATATATTTAGTTTTCAGCATTGATTTTCACAAGTTTGAATTACAAATTTTCTCCCCATTTCTACCCTCCCCCCCACTCCAAGATGGCATATATTCTGGTTGCCCTGTTCCCCAGTCAGCCCTCCCTTCTGTCACCCACTCCCCTCCCATCCCCTTTTCCCTTTCATTCTTATAGGGCAAGATAAATTTCTACGCCCCATTGCCTGTATATCTTATTTCCTAGTTGCATGCAAAAACTTTTTTTTGTTGTTTTTAAACATCTGTTTTTAAAACTTTGAGTTCCAAATTCTCTCCCCTCTTCCCTTCCCACCCACCCTCCCTAAGAAGTCAAGCAATTCAACATAGGCCACATGCATATCATTATGTATAACCCTTCCACAATACTCATGTTGTGAAAGACTCACTATATTTTGCTCCTTCCTAACCTAACCTATCCCCCTTTATTGAATTTTCTCCCTTGACCCTGTTCCCTTTCAAAAGTGTTTGTTTTTGATTACCTTCACCCCCATCTGCCCTCCCTTCTATCATCCCCCCTTTTTTTCTTCTTCTTCCTCCTTTTTTCCTGTGGGGTAAGTTACCCAATTGAGTATGTATAGTATTCCCTCCTCAGGTCAAATGTGATGAGAGCAAGATTCACTCATTCCCCCTCACCTGACTTCTCTTACCTTCCTACAGAACTGCTTTTTCTTGCCACTTTTATGCGAGATAATTTACCCCATTCTATCTCTCCCTATCTCCCTCTCTCAATATATTCCTCTCTCATCCCTTAATTTGATTTTATTTCTTTTAGATATCTTCCCTTCATCTTCAACTCACCCTGTGCCCTCTCTCTCTCTCTCTCTCTCTCTCTCTCTCTCTCTCTCTCTCTCTCTCTATTTATATAATATATATATATATATATATACATAGATATATACATACATACTCACATATACATATATACATAAACATATATATATATATGCATATTCCCTTCAGCTACCCTAATACTGAGGTCTCATGGATCATACACATCATCTTTCCATGTAGGAATGTAAACAAAACAGTTCGACTTTAGTAAGTCCCTTGCAGTTTCCGTTACTTGATTACCTTTTCATGCTTCTCTTGATTCTTGTGTTTGAAAGTCAAATTTTCTATTCAGTTCTGGTCTTTTCACTGAGAAAGCTTGAAAGTCCTCTATTTTATTGAAAATCCATATTTTGCCTTGGAACATGATACTCAGTTTTTCTGGGTAGGTGATTCTAGGTTTTGATCCTAGCTCCATTGACCTCCGGAATGTCGTATTCCAAGCCCTTCGATCTCTTAATGTAGAAGCTGCCAGATCTTGGATTATTCTGATTATGTTTCCACAATACTCAAATTGTTTCTTTCTGGCTGCTTACAATATTTTCTCCTTGATCTGGGAGCTCTGGAATTTGGTGACAATATTCCTAGGAGATTTCTTTTTTGGGATCTATTTGAGGAGGCAATCAGTGGATTCTTTCAATTTCTATTTTGCCCTGTGGCTCTAGAATATCAGGGCAGTTCTCCTTGATGATTTCTTGAAAGATGATATCTAGGCTCTTTTTTTTTGATCATGGCTTTCAGGTAGTCCAATAATTTTTAAATTATCTCTCCTGGATCTATTTTCCAGGTCAGTGGTTTTTCCAATGAGATATTTTACATTGTCTTCCATTTTTTCATTCATTTGGTTCTGTTTTATAATATCTTGATTTCTCATAAAGTCATTAGCTTCCACTTGCTCCAATCTAATTTTTAAGGTAGTATTTTCTTCAGTGGTCTTTTGGACCTCCTTTTCCATTTGGTTAATTATGCCTTTCAAGGCATTCTTCTCCTCATTGGCTTTTTGGAGCTCTTTTGCCATTTGAGTTAGTCTATTTTTTAAGGTATTGCTTTCTTCAGTGTATTTTTCAGCATTTTTGGGGGGTCTCCTTTAGCAAGTCATTGACTTGTTTTCATGGTTTTCTCGCATCCTTCTCATTTCTCTTCCCAATTTTTCCTCTACTTCTCTAACTTGCTTTTCCAAATCCTTTTTGGGCTCTTCCATGGCCTGAGACCAGTTCATGTTTTTCTTGGAGGCTTTTGTTGTAGGCTCCTTGACTTTGTTGACTTCTTCTGGCTGTATGTTTTGGTCTTCTTTGTCACCAAAGTAAAATTCCAAAGTCTGAGACTGAATCTGGGTGCGTTTTCGCTGCCTGGCCATATTCCCAACCAACTAACTTGACCCTTGAGTTTTTCAGCGGGGTATGTCTGCTTGTAGACTAAAGAGTTCTATGTTCCAAGCTTGGGGGGATGAGCCAGCTCTGCCACACCAGCACTCCTCCTTCCCCAAGAACCCCCAACCCAGACTGGACTTAGATCTTCAGCAGGTTCTGCACTCCTGCTCTGATCTGCCACTTAATTCCTCCCACCAGGTAGGCCTGGGGCCGGAAGCAACTGCAGCTGAACTTCTGTAGCTGCCTCACCTCCACTGCCCCCGGGACAGTGGCCAAACCTGGAACTCCTTCCACTCCCGCAGCTTTTCCCACTGACCTTCTCTGTTGTCTTTGGTGTTTGTGGGTTGAGAAGTCTGGTAACTGCTGCAGCTCACTGATTCAGGGCGCTAGGGCACGATCCACCCAGCTCCTGTTCTGGTTGGTCCTCGCCACCCATGCTGGGCTCTGCTCCGCTTCGCTCCCAGCTCCGTGCCTCACCCAGAGACCATCCAAGCTGTCCTGGGCTGGAGCCCTGCTTCCCTCTGCTCTTTTGTGGGTTCTGCAGTTCTAGAATTGGTTCAGAGCCATTTTTTATGGGTTTTTGGAGGGACTCGGTGGGGAGCTCACGCTAGTCCCTGCTTTTCAGCTGCCATCTTGGCTCTGCCCCCTCTATACCCCCTTTTAACCTATTCCCTTACCTTCCCCTCTAAGATCTCTCCTTTATCCTCTCCCCCTCCCTATCCCCTTAGTTTTATTTCTTTCTAAATTTAGAAGACTTTTACACTCTTTTAGATGTATATGTATTTTCCCCTCTTAAACCCATTGCCAATGAAAGTAGGTTTCCAGAGCTAACAGCCCCCTCCCCCCCTAATTCTTCTGTATCCATTCTTCCTCTTGCACCTTGTTTGTATACGATAATCACTCTTTGAGTTGTTCTTGAACAGTTTTATTTTTGAAGTCATATCGTATTCAGGTCTGCCCCAATCCTTCTTCTAAGCTACCTAATTACTAGGAACAATCTTAGACATAAGTTTGACATTTTCCATACATAAAAGGTAAACGTTCTATCCCTATTGAACCCCTTGTAATTGGTCATTGATACGTACCTTATATTTCTCTTGGCTCTTGTATGTCAAATCTTCTGTTGAGTTCATGGTGGTTGTTTTTTTAATGGAGTCTTGAAAGTCTGAAAGTTGATCAAATATCCATGCTCTTCCATTGAGAATTGTGCTTAACTTTGCTGGGTATGATATTTTTGACCAGAGGTCCAGTATTTTTGCTCTGATATATAGTGCTCCAAGGCCTGTGACCTTTCAGCATTGCCAATGTCTTGGGGATTTTCTAGTCGTACTGTTAAATGGAAATCCCCTTTTCTTGTTACTTGATCTGGGGGGTTCGGAATTTAACTATAATATTTCTGTGAGTTTTCGTCATAGGATCTCTTTCAGGTGATGTCAGTTCATGAATCCTCTCCTTTTCTGTTTGGCTAATGTATGATTAGAAGGATAAGATTTTTCCCCTGAGGACTGTGTTAGCGCAAAAATTTTGGTAATTTTGCTAATGTTTTGTCATTATCATTTGATTTTTCAAGTTATTAATTGTTTCTGTGATTGTTCTTTTGTTCACTCATTATTTAGGGTTTTATTGTTCAGTCTCCATCTGTCTCTGTATCTTTTGTTTGTGGTCTATGAACCAATTTCTATAGGACATATGAACTATTTCTGCCTTTTTACATTTGTTTGCATTATCTCTGTGCCCTAGTAAATGGTCAAGTTATTTTTAAGTTCCATGTGGTGCAGTGAAATATGTACATTCTTTTGCTGTCCTTTTTAGAAAATCCCCTAAGTCTAGTTTTTTCCCCAGAGATCTGCTCAGTTCCTTACTTTCCCCTTTGTTTATCTTTCTATTAGACTTATCCAAAAGCAACAGAGGGATATTGAAGTCTCCTGTCACTACTATGTTACTGTCTGTGTCTTCTTGAGCTCACGTAATGTTTCATTTATCAATTTAGATGCTGTCATTTGGAGCATGTAAGTTTATTACTGATATTGTTTTCTATAGCTCCTTTCAGCATAACGTAATTTTTGTGTTTATCCCATCTTATTTTTTGAATGTTTATTTTTGCTTTGTCTGATAGCATGATGGCAACGCCCACTTTTTAGGATCCACTTGATTCATAGCAAAAAAAAATTTCCATCTTCACACTTTTATTTTATGTATGTCTTTGTTTTTCTAAATGTGTTTCTTGTGAGCAACAGATCATAGTTTTGTTTTCTTAGTCTGTCACACTTCTTTATTTTATTGGACTGTTTAATCCATTCAGTTTTAAAGTTATAAGAGTTAAGTTTACATTTTCCTCTACCTGTCCCTAAAATGGGAGCTTTTTCAAGTTATGTTTTTTCTCTTCTTCTGCTGTAAACACAGTATTATGTTCCTTCAATGACTTTAATCTTTTTTTTAAGTAGTCCTGTTTTCACTATCTTCCCCTCACCCCTGATGCCTTCACTCTTAATTCCAGGACGGTACTGTCCTCTCGGCTCTCATTTCCTGAACACTCTGCTTTTCTTTGCCCCGGATCACAGGAGTTCTCTCATCCCAGTACTGCCTCATTTTGAGCCTGCAATCTGCTAAATTCCCCAAGAGTTTGGCGTATAAATTCTTCTCTAGCCACCCAACCCCCAGCTTGTATTTCTGAGGCTCAATCTCCATTCATTCTCACCTGTTGGAGTTCTTTGGACTTGGCCAGCCAACGTGTCGAGTTTGCAGCTCTTCTTGTCTTTGGATGAGGACCCCAGAACAAGAACCGACTGACAGGTGCCGATTTCTCCATTCTTCAGCCCCCTCCCCTCCCTCAGTCCCCATCATCAATTGTTTCTGGAACTCTTCATTTTTCTCCATCTACATTGCCCTCTCAATCCCTCCCTCTCATCCCTCCTCAGACTTTTTGTGCCAGAAATCACAAGATCTCCAACCTCATCTTCATAAGGCCTTTATTGTCCAGGTCTGACTATCTCTCCTGTTCTCTCCTTTTTCCACCACCACCGCCATCACCACCGAGAGAGAGAGAGAGAGAGAGAGAGAGAGAGAGAGAGAGAGAGAGTCAAGTCCTTGTCCTTCTCAATTTCCACATTCTCATTCTCTTCAATAGCTCTCAGGAATCCAGGGCAAGGGGGTGCAGGCAGGGAATCCAGGCCTTAGAGTTGTCTGGGGCTGAGGCAGGGACTGGGGGTGGGGGTGGGAAGAAACTCTTCTCAGAACACAGGGTGGGACTATAGAGAGGTGGAAATTGAGGATTTATGGGCTCATAATCCGGGAAGAAATGGGGTTGAGTTATTAGAGGCTCAGGAAGGAAGCTGGCCAAGACATTGGAAGGCAACAAGTCCAGGTCTGGGAGCAACGAACGCTTCTGCTTCTTCTGCTTGGCCCAGCAGTTCTGGAACCACACCTGGGATGAGGGAGAGAAGGAAGTCCAGCAGTGAAGATACTGCTCCTTTGCCCCCATGGTTCCAAATGGTGAGCCTAGACCCCCAGAGTTATTGGGAAGATGAGGGTACCTCCTTCAGGGTCCCAGAGAGTGAGAACATTCCCTGCAGGAACAAGAAAAACACACACACACACACACACACACACACACACACTCTCTCTCTCTCTCTCTCTCTCTCTCTCACACACACACACACACACACACACACACAAACACACACGCAGAGTCTCAGAGACTGAAGATGTCCCTCCCAGTATCCACACGACTGAGAACACTCCCCTCCCATTCAAGGTGCTCCCTGGGGATGAGAATTCTAACAGTTCTCTGAGGGCACAGGGCTATTACCTGAATGCGGGCCTCCTCAAGCCCTGTGTCCTGGGCCAGAGCTTCTCGGACCCAGACATCAGGGTACTGGTTTTTTCCAAAAGCTTCCTCAAACTTTTCCAGTTGTGCAGGAGTGAACATGGTCCAATGTCGGCGTCGGCGCCCAACTGAGTCAGGAGCTGGCCCTGGAGGAGCTTCCCCCGGACAGCTCAGGCCAGGCACTTCCTGGGCCTGGTTGGAAGGTCCAGCACCCACATCTTCTGAAAGAAGAACAACTGAGGCCCAATTATACATGGCCCAGACTCTCATTTATAGCCCAGGCCAAATATCTAAGACCTCGAGCCCATATACAACCCAGGCCCCTGAGAAATAGTCTGATACACACAGTAGGCTCTTCCTAATAGGTTGTTTATTAAGTAAACCCCAAGCCCCTAATAAAATGTCCCAGCCCACATATATTGCATTGACTGAAAAGAGAAAATCTAGTCCCCTGCCCAACCTACAACCTAGCCCTCTCCTCATTCCTCCTGCCACCTCCCAATACTCCTGGAAGATCTCCCTACCTTGGCCCCAGCCACTCCCTGGGAGTCCGGGGAACCTAAACTCACAGGAAACCTATGAACTTCAGTCCCTGGGGCCTGGCTAAGCCCCCAGTTAATTAGTCTGAGTCCTTGGGAAGAAGGCGGGGCCAGGGAAGAGTCACCAGAGAATGGGAGCAAAACAGGTATCCAGGACCCAGGCATCCATTCCCCCCTCCAAGGACCCAGAAGTCCAGGCTCACCCATGGTGGGCATCGAAACTCTTGGGGCTGAGCTCCCCTTGGTGAAGGACTGGGCAAGGGGAAACAGAAAAGGGCTTCTCTTCCTCCCCTGAGCCCTGGCCCACTCCCTGGGGGCCAGGACAGACCAGAGATCACAGGCTCCTCTTGTTTCTCCCTCCCACTTTGCAGTTTCTGCCCCTATCTCTCTGTCTCTCTGCCTTCTCTTTTGCCAGGTCTGTTGACCTTGATCTCTGTGTCTCTGGCTTTCTTTCCAGTTCTCTGTCACAGTGTCTGTCTGTGCCATGGTCTAACCCTTCATAGTTCTGTTTCCTGGCTATGCGTATGTGTATGTTTATATATGTGTTGGTGTGTATATGTGTGTATGTTGGCATGTTTATGTGTGTCTTTGTGTGTCCAAGTGTGTTTGTGTGTCTTTGTGGGTATGTGTTTGTATGTGTCTGTGTGTGTCTTTGTATGTATGTGTGTTTGTGTGTGTCTTTGTGTGTTTATATGTGTGTCTGTGTGTTTGTATGTATGTCTGTGTGTGTATGTGTGTTTGTATGTCTGTGTATGTTTGCATGTGTGTGTTTGTATATGTGTGTGTTTGTATGTCTTTGTGTATGTTTGTTTGTGTGTTTATGTGTGTGTGTGTGTGTGTGCTCTCTATCTCTCTCTGGATCTCTGCTTCTCTTTCCACCTCTCTGTCTCAGTCCTGGCCTTATGTCCACCTGCAAATGTCCGAGTTCAGGTTGGGTCTTGAGGGAGAGGGTGGAGTGGAAGTGGGGGAGAAGCAACCTCCCTCCTCCTGCCCTCCCTCAGAGCCAACAGCCAATCTCTGAGCTTCCTCCAGGATTGGGGGCTCAGATGGGCAGGGCAGGGCTGGCAGGGGCAAACCTATGGAAACTGTCTGTCATGTAATTTGGTCTCCTTGTTCTCTCTGGCTTTCTGTCTCCTCTCTCTCCTTCTGGAGCTATCTTTCTAGGTCTTTGAACATCTCTAATAGCCTCTCCATTCTGTCTTTCTCTTTCTCTGTTTCTGTGTCTCCTTGTCCAGGTGTGGAACTAGAGACAGCCCCTGGGCCATGCGTTCAGAGTTGATATATCTCTGTGACTCGAGTCTCTATCTCTCCCAGCAAGGGGGTGGGGGACCTGAGGCCAAGAACCAAACCTGGACAGAGAGCTCAAGTTCCCCAAGAAACCGACAGGCTTTTGTCCCATTAAATCCTCGTCTGAGGTCGGGAAAGGGTTGGGATGGGAGCGGGGATACATTCCATAAACCACTCCTCCCTCCAAGAGGGTGAGGCTAGGAAGTGAGGGCAAAAGCAGCTGGGATTGAAAGCCCGGTCTAGCTGGGGACTTAGGAGTCACGGACCTCTGCAGAGCCCCACCCCAAGACCCCCTGAGGCAGCAATGGGCCATGCCCCATGCGGTGAGGGGAGGGAGAATGACTCCAAGGCTCTAAATCCAGCCCCTCACCTGTTCCCTCAATTGGCAGTAATGAAGGAGAGCAAGGATTCCATCCAGGGCCAGGCACACGCAGCAGGGGCGAAAGGACTCTTAGCGAATGAATGCAGCAATTCGACTCTTTGTTTTCCCGTCACTGAAGCTAGCTCAACAGTTAGCCATTGATTATTTTCCCTTATAGATTGGCTTACTCATTTCGTTGCTTGTTCAGTCACTCCTTTGTTGAGTGTTGTTCATTTGTCTACTCACTGGTTTGTTTGTGGCCGTTCATTCTTTTGCTCCTTGGCATGCTAATTCGGTCATTCATAGGGACGAGGATGGATGACGGACCTGGGATTTTATTGGTTCGAGGACCTTTACCAATGTGGGCTAGCACCTGTCCTTTAGCTTAGAGTCTTAGAGAGTTGCCTAGGCTTCTGCGAGATGAAGTAATGTGTTCGGCATGAGGCGCATGTGGGACTTGTTCACTTATTTGTTCTTTCACGCGCTTCTTCATTCACCCCTTTGTTCTCTGGCTTCTAAACCAGGTCTCTATTACAGCGAGCTGCCTCTGTTCATTACTTTGCTCATTCATTCGTCTGTTCATTTGGTCATTCAACCATTTGTTCATTTATTGCTTTATTCATTCATTTGTTTTTGTTAACCCAAAGTAGCAGGTTTACTGCCTCCATTTTCCACATGGAAAATTGAGACCTACAAAGGGAAAGTGATTTAGCCAAGATCACAGATCAAGGAAATATCTTGACCTCATGTCCCATCAAGCCTCTGGGTACTTGGCTAAGAGCCCCCCAATTGGGGCCATCATTCTCACGTGGGACTTTTGGCTTTGTCCCATGTCTTCAAACCCTACTTTCTGGCTGCCGGTGGCCTACGTGATATCCTCAGAGATTTCCTCCCAGCTTGGAGATGCTAGAAACCTTTACAATGTATCACTCCCTAGATTGGAGTCATGGACTCTGTGAGCTAGGAGGGACCTTTCCCACTCACACATGATCTAGGGACATATAGCTGTTCATGCATCTTTGCATTCAACTCATGACATCCCTAAGAAGGTATTTTTCTCAATCCACTCTTTGAAAGTCCTACAACTTCTCCTTTCTTTCCTATCCCATGGCCTGCCCCACTGGCTAAGGATGGTAGCTGGAATATAATGAGAAAGACCAGTGGGTCCAACTCCCCAGCTTTACCATTTCCTGGCTGTGTGGCCTTGAGCAACTTACCTCAGGTTTCTCATCTGTCAAATTGGGCCTAGAAGATATAAAAGACAGAACTACGTGAGTGAGTAGAACAAGAGCAGATCAAGTCAAGTCAGAGGATCGAGAGGCCATTAGTTACAGGGAGAAGCAGGGAAGACTCCCTGGATGAGGTGGCATTTGACCTAGGACCAGAAGAATGGGTAAGATGTCAACCAATGGAGATGGAGGGAATAGTGTAATCAAGGCCTCAGAGCCAGGAAAGCACAAGGTACATCTGAGGAGAGTTCAGCTGGAGAACCATGGAGAGAGAGGAAGAAGTGAGAGACCAGGCTGGAGAAGCTGGGCAACCCTGCATTGTGGAAGGTCTCCAATGCCAAGCTGTATTTGGACATTATCTTGTAGGCTTCGGGAAATTCTGGAAAGTTTTCTTTGCAATGCCACCTATCTGTGAGGCCTATGGTCCCCTGGGTTTTGGTTTCCAGTGAGTCTCCTGCCTAGTATACAGGGTCCCTGGTTCCCCAATTCTTGGGGAAGATAAAAACCTGTCTTCCCCACCTCATAGACTTTCTAGGTCTTGTCCATGGTTCTGAAGTCCTCTACCCACCCCCTTCCACAGAGACCTCAGAGTTGGGATGGGACTTGCCCTCAAATACCTGAAGGCCTGTCCTCAGAAGAAGAGGTCTATCTGGTGCTTGGCCCCAGCTGTCACAACTGGAGCTTATGGGGCATGGAGGCAAATTTGGAGTGGAGAAGAAACAAAACCTCTTCATAATGAAAGCCCTCCACAAGTGGAGAAGGCAGCCTCAGGAGATAATGAGTTCCCCTAGCGCTGAAGATACTCAAGTTGAGGCTTCTAGAAATACAGGGGTCTTCTCCCCTCAGAACCAGAGATCATCAGCAAACGCAAGCCATCTGCTGCCCTCATTTGATAGAAGAGCTGGAGACTCGGAGGTAATAATGGTTTTCAGAAATCATCCAGTCCCCTCTCATCAGGGAAGAGAGCAAAGTTCACTCAGCACCCTCAGTGAACATCATGGCTTCTTAATTTCTTATTTCCCTCCCTCCACATGCAGGCTTCACATGTTACTGGGGCTCTGCATGCCTTCCTGGTGGCCATGTGACCAGGCTAGGGGAGGAGATAAGGAGTAGGGAAGCCTTCCTGAAGTCCTGTTCTGATTTCTTATCTTTGGCTAAAGGTCTGGAAATGGACTGACCTGGGAGAACCAACTGAGCTATGTTGGGAGAGACTCCTCACTTGTTTGACCACAGAGGAATTTCTGAGCCACAGAAACTCTAAAGGCTCAGCAGGCCCTCAGGAGTTTCAGTCTCTGTCAGCAGGGGGTCGTGCCTGGACCAACCAACCACTAGGCCACAGATTGATTAACTAGTGAAGCATCCAAGGGAAACCAGGAAGTCCTGCTGGCTCCTCTCCAAGATTCCGCTCCCACACACAACCTGGGAGTGGTGCCCATGGACAGACGAGGGACCATTAATGAGCTCCCCAGACCAAAGAGGAGTCCTTAGAGGCTGGCTCATGGAAGACCAGTAATTGGGCTTTGGTAGAGGACTGGAAAGGCAGGAGGTCCCTGGCCAGCTCCTCACTAGGGATTCACCCAGAGGAGGAGAGAAAAGAAGGAAGGACAGGACTGTGGAACATGCCCTGATGCATCATTTGAGATTCCTTATCCAGAGGAAAGGAAGCAGCAGAGGTGAGGGCTGCCTGTGTGCCCACCTGCAGTCATCAGGGCAGGACTCAGGGCATCCCAGGTAGACAGAAGTACAAACCAGGGTCTCTGGCATTCATCTGGCCTCATCGGCGGTGACTACACTGCCAGTACCTTAGCTCCTTGAGGCTTTTTTTTGTAAGGCAGGGTAGCTCCAAATGCCCAGATCTGGTTTCTTTTGGATTTGCAGTGGCATTAGAATAGAGAGCTCCCTCTGCCCATACAGACTGGCACCCTAATTCTCTACAATTTCAAGTCTTAGAGAGTTGTCTAGGGAGACACTGAGAGATTTCATCCAGGGAGGATCAGAGCCAGGACTTCAATTCAGTTCAAGGGAAGAGGTTGAGGATGTGGTTTTTAGGCCTTACTCTGCTACCCACTCTCTATGTGACCTTCCTCTTTTGGGGCCTCAGTTTCCTCCCTTGAACTCTCCGACATCTCAAACAAATGACCATTCAGTGTTCACTTGGAATTCCATTGACAGGGAGCTCACTACCTCCTGAGGTAACTCATTCCCAACATCTGGCCCAGCTCAGCCTCCTCGTGACTTCTCTCCAGGTGCTTCTGGTCAGACTCTCTGAGCTGAAGATAGTTAGGGACAGAGATTGGACTTCACATTCAAGCCTCCTGGCCTTCCTAACGCCTTCCTTTTACATGTGGGTACAGGGGCCTTGGACCAGGGTCATACAGTGAATTAAGGGCAGAACAGATGCTAAATTGGAAGCTCCCACTGTCCTGGGAGTAAAAAGGTTTGAATTTGGTAGGAAAAAAAGCTTTGCTAGGGAGTAGGGGAGGGTCCTGCTCACTCCGGCGTCTAAACCAATTAGTAACATGAGCACCGGAGGCATCTTTCCATAGGATCTCTGGTACCACTGAGCTCAAACCGAGCCTTGGAGGGATTTGGCTCGAGGCCAGAGAAGAGCCAGACAGAGAGGCAGAAAGGCTAGAGAAAAAGAGGGCAGAGAAAGGGAGCCGGGAGCAGCTGGCCACGCCTCATCGTCATCACCACAACTCACATTTGTAAGGGTCATTGATCCCACTAAACAGATGAGGAAACTGAGGACAAGAGAAATGAAGTGACTTGCCCAGGGTCATACAGGTAGTAAGGAGATGAAGCAGAATTTGAACCCAGACTCCTGACCCCAAGCCAAGAGCTCGATCTACCAACCTCCCTTGCTGCTTTGGGCATCCTTGGTGATTTGGTTATTCTTCTATCCAACTGTGCCTCCATCCATCTATCTGTCCATCCATCCAGGTAGAAAGAATGTGAAAAGTGATGGAAGATGCACAACAAATTGGTTGGGGGTCAGAGTAGTGAGGTAGAGTAGGGAAGGACTAATTCTGACTAGAAAGAAGAGGTGGGAATACTTCCTGAAGGTGGTAGCACGTGATGTGAGTATGAAAAGACAGAGATGGTGGAAAGTGCGTGCGTGCGTGTGTGTGTGTGTGTGTGTGTGTGTGTGCACTCGCGTGCATATGTGTGTACGTGTATGCATGTGCATGCTGGTGTGTCTGTGTGTGTATTACATGCATGTGTGTGCTGGTGTGTGCATGTGCATGCGTGCGTATGTGTACATGCATGAGTGTGTGTGCTGGTGTGTGCATGCGTGCACACACATACACATGTGGCCTCGCACAAATTCCTTCTCCTCTTGGGCCTTCTGTTTCCCCCTCTATAAAATGAGTGAGTTGGGCTCCCTGGTATTTAAAGTACCATCCTGCTCTAACAGTCTGTAAGCCTCTAAGCCATCCCAGCCCAGTAAGTAAAGGACAAAATCTTATTTAAGGGTTAATGTCTTTCAAAATCACTCTCAGTTGTCTCTCACTCAGGAAGGAGATTCATTCACCAGGAAGGGGACTAGATTCAATGATCTCTGAGTACCCTCCCATGTGATTCCATGAATTTCATACCAGACTAATGGATGAAGGCAACCAGAGCCACCTCTATGAATTCATCCTCCAGGGTCTTTCAGAGCAATCAGCCCATCAATGGATCTGGTTTACCCTCTTCTTCTGGCTGTATCTGGTTGCTTTGACAGGGAACTTGCTCATCTCCATGGCCATCCTGCTAGATGGTCATCTGCACAAGCCCATGTATTTCTTCCTGGCCCACCTCTCTCTAGCTGATGCCTGCTTTGTCTCCACCACAGTGCCCAATCTGCTAGTGAACATCGGAACTCATGACAGGAGCATCTCTTACCCCAGATGCATGACCCAGCTCTACTTTTTCCTGACCTTTGGTGACCTAGATATCTTCCTCTTGGCCGTGATGGCCTATGATCGCTACGTGGCCATCTGCTACCCGCTCCACTATGCTACAGCCCTGGGCCCCACACACTGTGCCTTCCTGGTGGTCATCTGCTGGCTCCTCACCAGCCTGGTGGCCATCACACACACTCTGCTCACGGCCCGGCTCTCCTTCTGCACACCGAAACCCATCCCAGGCTTTTTCTGTGACCTGGGACCCCTGATGCAAGTGTCATGCTCTGACACCCAGGCTAACATGTTGGTGCTGCTCACCCTGGGGGGCGCTGTCATCCTCATCCCCTTTATCCTCATTCTGGTCTCTTATACCCACATTGCCTTGGCCATCTTCAGGACCCCATCTGCCCAGGGGAGGCACAAAGCCTTCTCCACCTGTGGCTCCCACCTTACCGTAGTCTTTCTATTCTTTGGGACAGTGATCCGGGCATATCTGTGCCCCACAGACCCTGGCTCAGCTGCTGCAGGGGACACAGTGGCCATTGTCATGTACACAGTTATCACACCCACAGTGAATCCTTTCATCTACAGCCTGAGGAACCGTGATATGCAGACAGCTCTGGCCAGGCTCATCCTAGGGAAGACCCTGAGAAGAAAAGCAAGGTAGTTTAATTCAGAGGCAGTCTGGGAGGAAGTGAAGGCACGGGCAGCTGAGGGAGACCAGGAAAGGCTTCCTGTAGAAGGCAGTGCCTGAGCTGCATCTTAAGGAAGAGAGGGATTCTAAGAGAGGGAGGGGACAAGGGAAGGCATGCTAGGCAGGGAAGATGGTCACTGCAAAAGCATGGAGATGGGAGATGAAGGCTATGTGTGGATCAGAGAGAGCCCGTTTGGCTGCATGGCAGTGTACAGAAGGGGAAGCTGGAAAGAGAGGTTGGGGCCAGGTTGGGAAGGGCTTTGGGAGCTAAACAGAGGAGTTTGCATTTGTCTTACATGCAATAGGGAGTCATTGGAATTGGCTGAATAGGGAATGACATGGGTGGCAAGGTGGTTCAGTGGTTAGAGTGTTGGATTCAAGTCAAGAAGACCTGGGCTTACACCTAAGGAAAATGACTTTGGCAGCAGTCAGGGGAAGTCAAGTCAGCGGGCCTTTATTAAACACTTACTGCATCCCAGGCACTATGTTAAATGCCAAGGATACAAAAAAAAAAAGTAAAAATCCTAAGAAGGAGATTACAGCAATATATGGCAAAGGAAAAATAAATAAGGGAAAACTAAGCATATAATCATATAATTGTTTTAATAGATGCAAAAAAAAAAGCTTTGGACAAAGTGCAATACCCATCCAGGCAAAACAAAAACCAAACAAAAACACTAAAAAGCATAGGGATAAATGGAGCTTTCCTTAGATAAGTAGTATCCATCACAGGGGCAGCTAGGTAACAATGCAGTGGATCAAATGCTAGACCTGGAGTCAGGAAAACCTGAGTTCAAATCCAGCCTCAGACACTTACTAGCTGTGTGACCCTGGGTGAGTCACTTCACCCTGTGTGCCTCAGTTTCTCCTCATCAAACAGGGATCATAACAGCACACACACCCAGGGTTGTTGTAAAGACCAAATAAGATAATAATTAGCTACTATTATTATTAGTGTTTGATAAACCCCAAGATCCCAGGTATTGGGGCAAGAATTCACTATTTGAGAGAAAGTGTTCGGAAAACTAGGAAGTAGTCTGATAGAAACTAGGTATAGACTAACACTTCATAAGATATACCAAGATATGCTCAAAGTGAGTACATGTTTTAGACAAAAAGCATGATATAAGCAAATTAGTGGAGCAGGGAAGAAATTACCTGTCAGATCAATGGATAAGGGTAGAATTTCTGACCAAACGAGAAATAGAGACGTTCATAGGAAATAAAATGGATCATTATGATTAAATAAAATTTGAAAAGGTTTTATATAAACAAAACCAAAACAACTAAAATTAAAAGAAAAGCAGAAAACAGGAGTGGGAATCTTTGCAGGAAATTTCTTTGATAAAGGTCTCATTTCTCAGATATAAAGGGGACTGAGCCAAATTTAGAAGCATTACAGCCATTCCCCAATTGACAAATGGTCAAAGGATACAAACAGGCTCTTTTCAGAGGGAGAAATCCAAGCTATCAGTAGCCATAGGAAAAATGTTTTAAATCACTAATAATTAGAGAAATGCAAATGAGAACAATTCTGAAGTACCGCTTGGGATGACAAAAAGAGAAAATGACAAATGCTGAAGGGGCTGTGGAAAAACCAACAAACTTTTGGTGGAGCTGTGAACTAGTCCAGCCGTTCTGAAAAGCAATTGAGACCCGTGCCCAAAAAGCTATGAAATTGTGCACACCCTGTGACCCAGCAATAATGTTACTAGGTCTGCATGCCAAAGAGATCAAGGACCCATGTGTGCAAAAATATTCATAGCAGCTCTTTTGGTGGTGACAAAGAAAAGGAAACTGAGGGGAGGGGATGTCCGTCAACTGGGGAATAGCTGAACAAGTTGTGATACATGGTTGTAATGGAATACTACTGTGCTATGCAAAATGATGAGCAAGATGCTTTCAGAAAAACCTGATGCAAAGTGAAGTGTGCAGAACCAGGAGAAAAATTTGTACAATGTATAATATTACTATATTATAAAAATCATCAACTTTGATCAACACAATGATCCACCACAATTCCAAAGGATTCATGACAAAACATGCTATTCACCTCCAAAAAGAGAACTAATGAACTCAGAGGGCAGATTGAAATATATTTTCTTCATTCTTTTTTTGCAACATAGCTAATGTAGAAATTTGCTTTGCATGTCTATACATATCTGTACATACATATCTTGCCTTCTCAATCAGTGGGGGAGGGGGAGGGGAGAGAAAGAATTTAGAATTGAAAACAAAATAAAATCTATTTTAAAAAGTCCATTGGTAGTTTGGGAGCCCGTGGTTTTGGTTGAATGACAAAGTCAGAAGTCATATTCAGAATGATTGAAGAGTGAGAGGAGAGGAAGCAAGCATAAACAACTCATTTGTGGAATTTGACTGAGAAAGGTAGAAAAGATGGAGGATAATAGCATGAGGGTGTGAGAGGATGGCGGAAGGAGGAAGGAAACAAAACCAGTTGGTAAGGAGAGATTCAAAAGCATGATGGAGGAAGCAAAGCCTGGAGGGGCTGGGATCACCCACA
>NW_023494459.1:0-18051 GCF_011100635.1 Trichosurus vulpecula
GCTCTCTGTACTTGTCCTCCTCTTAGGGTTGTCAAGAGTGACAAATACAATAGTATTTGCAAAGCTCTTCGCATATCTGAAAGTACGGTGTAAATTTTAGCTCTAGGGACCTCACATGGCAAGACTTTTGTAGACCTCGATGGTGCTTATCATGAATTGTAGAGCATTTTAGTTATTTGCCATGACATCTTATCTTCTGTCTAGATTGTGAACCATAGAAAGACAAGGGACATGTCTTCTCTCAGATGCCTAGTTCTGTGCTCTCTACATATGCAGAGGATTAATTGGTGCTTATTGTTGTTGTTAATGAGATAAGAACTTCAGTTCCTATTGTAGCTGGTCAAAAATGGAAATAGTCTGGAATGGCTCAACTTACCATGACTGCTCCAGATCTCATAAAGTTCTAAGGAAGCAGGAGATATCTCGCCCTTACCCCTCCAACCTACCAAAGGGATCATGACTCAAAGGGATAATATTTGGGACACAGCCTTGAACAGAGGACTCAGGGTGATTTATTTTGTGTAGCATGATCAGAGAATCTAAGATTTGGAACTGTTAGGAAAGGACTTGGGATGAAGGGGGAGGGTCACCCAGTCCAACCGCTCTCTGGCTCTAAATCCTCTCTGTATGACCACAACAAATATCCAACCATATTTGACTCGGAAGAATCCTCTCCCTCCTGAGGCTGCCTGTTCCATTTGGAGACAAGAATGAATTGGTAGAGAAGTGGGGCTTCATAGGGAGCAGAAATCAGCCCCTTGGCATTTTCCATTGGCTATTTCTTGTTCTACCCCATCCAGTTAACTAGAACAACTCAGACCATGGTGGTTCCATTTGCCAATCTTTCAAACCAGAAAGATAATGATGGTGTCTTAGAATGTCTTCTCATCTCCCTCCTTCTTGAGGGCAGGGACTATCTTGACTGCTTTGTTTTATATTCCCAGTTCTTAGCACAGTGCCTGGAAAATATTGTGTTTTAAAATGCTTTTCTAGTCATTCATCTGTTCATTCATTCACTCATACCCTCCCCAAAGTTCTCTCCTCTAAGCTCTTTCCTTCAACCAATCCTTGTTTAGCATACACACACACACATACTAATAAGGTCCCTTCTTCAATTTGTCTGGACACGGCCGCCATCTCCACTTTCATCCCCTTTGCTCTCATTTTCTCATCCCTATGTTAGGGGATGACAATAAATCATTAGATCAGGAGAGCTTTGCAGGCTAGCAGGTGCTAGCTCATTCCCACAGTTTGTGTGTGACTTACATCGCTCCTTCATCTCATAGAAAATTCTAGCTCAAGACTCGGCGCTTCCAAAGATCAAAGAGATTTTCTGTCCCCAACCAGCTTCTAAATCTTTCATACTACACTATATACAAATATATATGTGTACACATGTGTACATATATGAATTGTGTATAGGAACATATGTGTTGATACATATATTATATGTGTGGTACATGTTATATATGATGGTTTTGTTTATACGTATGTATGAGATTGTTTAGACCACATATGGGCATGATTATATGATGTACACAAATGTATATTACATGTATCAATACATACACACATATTTTATGTGTATACATATGTGTGTATGTATATGTGGTAATAAAATATATGCATACATATGTACATACATATTTTGTCATTTAGTCATTTCAGTCATGTCTGACTCCTTGTGACTCCATTTGGAGTTTTCTTGGCAAAGATCCTAGAGTGGTTTGCCATTTCCTTCTACAGCTTACTTTACAGATGAGGAAACTGAGGCAAACAGGGTTAAGTGACTTGCCCAGGGTCATAGTGTCAGAGACCAGATTTGAATTCAGGTCTTCCTGACCCCAGGCCTGATATTCTACCAACTGTGCCACCCAGCTGCCCCTATACATACACACATACACACACACACACATACATACATACATACATACATACATACATACATGCATAAAGCATATATATGCATATACACAATATAAATATAGTATGTATAAGTGTCTAGACATATATATATATATATATATTTGTGTATGTCATACAATTGTGCGTATGTATGGTCTAAAATATTTTGTAGTTCATGATATATACAAGGAGTATATATGCATTTAAATCTATAAACCTCTCTCTCTGTCTCTCCCTCCCCATGTCAGGAATGCCTTCCTTCCTCATCTTCAAGTCCAAGCTAATATTCCATCTTCTCTGAGAAGCCTTTCCTGATCCCTCTCAGTTCTAGTGCTCCCCCTCTGTTGATTGCCCCCCATGTATTCGGCATACTTCTTGTTTATATGGAGCTGTGTTCATATGGTCTCCCCCTCATTAGACTGTGAGCTCCTCAATGGCAGAGACCGCCTTCTGCCTTTTGTTGTATCCCCAGTGCTCAACACAGTGCCTGCACACAGTAGGCATTTCATAAATGCTTTGACTAATTCACTATCTGAAACTCACAAGTCCTAGACACCCTGGTGGCATAGCGGACCGAGAATTGAACTTGTAGTCAGGAAGACTTGAGTTTGACCCTTTCTTACTAGTTGGGTGATCTTGGAGGATGGACTGGAGTGGGGAGAGGCTTGAAGCAGGCAGACCCACAGCAGGCTATTGCTATAATCCAGGTATGAGGTAATGGGTCTGCACCTCTGTGTGTGTGTGTGTGTGTGTGTGTGAAAGAGAGAGAGACAGAGAGACGGGGGGGGGAACATATTGGGGAGATGCTAGCAGAGGTAAAAATCAATAAGCTTTAGTAACAAACTGAACGTGGGAGGCAGAGTTAGAGATGGTGAGTAGTCCAGAATGATTCCTAAGTTGCCTGAGGAACTGGGAGGTTGATGTTTCCTGCTATAGTAGTAGTAAGGAAGGTAGTAGGTGAGTGGATGGTTTAATGAGAAAAGATAATGAGCTGTGTTTTGAACATATTGAGTTTACAATGACTATGGGACATCCAGTTCAAGATGTCTAAAAGGCAATTGGAGACACAAGATTGGAGGTCAGCAAAAAAACTTGGACGGGATAGTTAGATTTGAGAATCAGCATAGAGATAGTAATTAAATTCATGGGAGCTTCTGTTTGGCCCTCAAAGTCCTTCATAATCTTATACCCCTTCCTAGCTTCCTAGTCTCCTTATACCTTACTCCCTTTCAGGTACTTTTTAATCCAGTGACACTGGCCTCCTGGCTGTTCTACCAACAAAACACTCCATCTCTCATCTCTGGGCATTATCTCTAGCTGTCCTCCATGTCTGGAAGTCTCTGCTCTAACTACTGACCTACCTAGCTTCCTTTAAGGCCCAGTTAGAATTCTGTCTTTTACAGGACAACTTCACCATCCCCTTCTAATTCTAGTTCCTTCCCTCTGTTAATTATTTTCTATTTTATTATTTGTATGATTTTTTTATATTAATTATATTCCTATGTATAGAAATTAATTATGATTCCTATATATTTGTTTGCACGTTGTTTTTCCCATTAGATTGTGAGCTCCTAGAGGGCAGAGTCTGTTTTTTATTTCTCTTTGTATTCCTAGCACTTAGCACAGTGCCTGGCACGTAGTAGGTACTTATGGATTGATTCTTACTTCCTTATTTCCAAAGATAGATAGACAGACAGATGAACAATAGACAGACAGACGGATGGACAGACAGGCAGACAGACAGAGAGATAGATAGATAGATAGACAGATCATTTATTAAATGCTTAGGTGCTGTGCTAAGAACCAGACATACAATTACAAGTGAACAAAACCAGCCTCTTCCTCAACGAGTTTACATCCTAAAGAAGGAAGTCACCAAACAAAGAGGTGCTGGAGGACAGGGGATATACATGTGGCAGCATCCTGAGGTGACAAGGAAATAGCAGAAAGGAAGGGTCACCTCTCCAAGCCAGAGGCCTCAGGAGCAGAGTGCAGCCTCAGTGTGTGTGTGTGTGTGTGTGTGTGTGTGTGTGTGTGTGTGTAGATGATGGTGGGAAAGCAAACAGTATGTTGTGGAGATGAAGTGGAAGTGAAATAATCATAATGGCACCTCAAGGGCTGTTGTGAAGCCCAAAGGTCCATAAGGCATCATGCAAACCCTTGAAGTTCAATATAACCTGCAACTCCTATTGTTCTCTTTGTACCATTCTGGGGAAGGTGGCAAGGAGAAGTACCATGCCAGCTTTACAAGTTTAGTAATTTTATGCTTCAAGAAAAATGGGTGACTTCTTCAAAGTCATCTGAAGGTGGGAAGGTTGGTTTCAGAACTTAAGTTGTTCCTAATAAGTAGGCCTCCAAATGCTTGTTGATGGAGTCCATCTTCATCCCACAAGCCAATCCATCTTGATCCCATCCCTAGCCAGCATCTTCAGAATGTCTCCTTTGGTGGCTGGGACTCAGGCGCTCTCTCAGAGCCAAAGCATTTCAGCCCAGAAAGCATGAGAAAAGTCCTGGCCTGACACCAAGAGATGACAGGGCATATCCAGAAAATCAGGGATTCCCCCTACTGCCAAGTAGTGAGATGAGAGACAATCAATTCTCCACGGTGCAAGTGAGACATTTCAAATCTTCAGGCAGCTGAGGCTGGTCAAAGCCTTGTTGTTTCAGGGCAACTGTGAATCTAAGGCAACTCCGAGAGAACCCAGTAGTCTCAGAAGCAAGAGAAGAAACAGGGTGGAAATGCACTAAAGAATGATGGTAAACACTTAACCTACGAGTTATGGGGGCCAGTATCCCACATCTCAGTAGAATTTTAATAGTGGCCCCGTCATTCCACTGAAAAACAAAAAGGGAGAAACTGAAGGTGGCTGATGAGCAGCTGTAATGACTTCCAAACCTTTCCAGTCATAAAACCCCAAGCAACCAGACTGACTAATGCCTCCAAAATGAAAGGTCTCAGCAAAGGTGAGTGTTCCTGCACTAAGGAGTGAGGGTCACTGCCATCCTCTCCTTTACTTGGAAAATTGCAAAACTCCTCATGAGTGATAATATGTCACCAGTCTCCAAAGCTCTGTTTTCTCTTCCTTTTCACCCACTGATTATTCATAAATTGAATTTAGTATAAAGTGATATTTACAAAATGGAAAAAAATAAAAAGAGGGGGCAGGGAAGGGAGGAAAGTAGGGACACACACACACACACACACACACACACACACACACACACACACACATATACTGGGCATTCTGACCTGACGCTACAGGAGATCTTCATCCAGACTTCCCTTGAGGACAGCCCTACCAATTAAACAGAAAGGAATCTCCCTCTCTGGACTGATTCTATTGTTCTATGTTGTGTCTACATTTATACAATGAATTAATGGTGGATAAATAATCACAATCCAGGGGGTTTGACTTCTACTTTGTGTCTTTTCCATTGTGTTTATGTATTGCATTTAAAAATTGGCAAGATGAGGAAGGATAACTAAACTGTCTTGTGATGAAGTCCAGCTATCCAATGTAAGATCACTCTACAAGTCCAAATCAGGAAAAAAAAGTTCATGGAACTATGTGCTTGACCCTGTAATCTCACTTACCTTTTGGCTCAGGGGTCCTGGGTTTTAATAATTGACAATGATAAAATATTTTACAATTCATAAAGTGCTTTATATATCCAACCAACAGAGGGTGTTACTAATCCCTAACCTGATCTTGTTCATCTGGCTGAAGAATTGCCTCTCTCCTCCGTCTCTAAGTCATGTGTTCTATCATGGGAGTTCTAGGGAAATATTAAGTTCTCATTTTTCTCATGGAGTAGATGATATTCCATCTCCCAGATCAACTTTTTTTTAGGTGATCATGCAAATCCATTCATCTAAGAAGTGTGATTAGTGTGAATTTAAACCAAAAAAAAAAATAAATTGACTTTTGAGTACATAACTTTTGAAAAAATCTTGCCTTTCCCTGAGGCTGCTATATTTTACTGAGCCCTAGTTATGTGGCTACATAAATAATGATAATAATAAAATCAGGTCTCGTGGAAAGAGACAAACACACTTGTATATTGAAGTCTATCAATTGATAAACATTTATTAAATGCCTACTATGTGCCAGGAACTGTGTCAAGAAAGACTTCTTGTAGAAGGTACAGTTTTAGCTAAGACTGGAAGGAAGTCAGGAGGTGGAGATGAGGAAGGAGAGAATTCCAGACACGAGGGGGACAACCAGTGAAAATAACTGTAGCTGGGTGATCCCCTCCTTGTCTCATATAAGGAGGCCAATGTCACTGGATCATAGAGTAGGTACATGGAGAAGAGGAAGGTATAATAAAGTTGCAAAGGTAAGACAGGGTCAGTTTACTGAGGGCTTAAAAAATCAAAGTGAGGATTTTATATTTGATCTCCCCTAAAATCTCCTAAAGAGCCACCTGAGTGCCAGGCCTGGAGTCAGGAAGACCTGAGTTCAAATCTGACCTAAGACATTTACTAGCAGTGTGACCCTGGGCAAGTCATTTAACCCTGTTTGCCTCAATTTCCTCATCTGTAAAATGATCCTAAGAAAGAAATGACAAACCACTCCAGTATCTTTGACAAAAAAAAAACCAAAAACTAATGGAGTCATGAAGAGTTGAACACAACTGAAAAAACAATAAAATCGTCTCCTATTGGAGGTAGTAGAAAGCCACTGAAATTGATTGAATGTAGGGGGTGGGGAGAAGAGGAGGTCAGCTTGGTAGCAAATTGGAGGATGGACTAGAGTAGGGAGAGATGAGATCAGGACACCATCCAACAGTTATTTCAAGACAGAGATGATGAGGGATTAGACCAGAGTAGTTGGTGGCTGTGAGTGGGGAGAAGGAAACATATAAAGGAAATCCTGTGAAATGGCAACAGATTGTACATTGATGGGTTAGGATGAATGAGGAGCTGAAGATGACTCAGAGTTTATATAAACAGGTGTGACCGAGAAGATGGCGGTGCTCTTGACAGTAAGAGGAAAGTTCAAAGGAAGGGAGGGTTTGGAAGTAAAGTTAATGAGTTCTTTCTATACGTGTTGACTACAGAACAGTTCCAAGATACCCAAAGGGCAGTTGGTGGTGCAGAACTCTAATAGAAAATGCAATTATGGATCCCAATTGGTGTCCCACTCATGACATCCAGCAGGGTCAGTCAATTACAAAGACTTGGGAACTCTGGATGGAGGTCTACACTCTACCTTAAGTAGAGGATAAGACTTGGCTGCCGGCAGGTGCTTGGATACCTTGTGCTTTTTTTTTCATCCAGTTGGGTCACCATGGAACTGAAGGAATAGACTCAATAGTGGGTCCCCCAAAAGAAAGTCTGTTCCCATTCTGCCCTGGCATCTCCAACCTCGAGGTCCCCAGTTTTCATTTCTGGTGTTTGAGATGTACATTGCATTCCCTCTCTCCCACTCACCTCATTTATTTGGCTTTGTAAGTGGGGATTGAGCCAATAAGTGGAGCTAAGGTTCAGAGATGGGACATAGATATTTATCCCTCTGCCTACAAATACATCAGCTCACTTGGATCATATAACAACTCTGTGGTAGGTACTATGGATAGCTGTAGGTAGTACAGGTATCATTGTCCTCATTCTATAGATGAGAGAATTGAGTCTGAGAGCAGTTGGATGATTTGGCCAGCGTCACATGATGAGTATTTAAGGATTTACTGACTTCAGCTTGGTTTCCTATTCACTATTGGTTGCTGGTTTTTATACAATTTTGAAAACAGATGCAGATATAGAGTAAAAGAATGAAATCGTGTATCCCTATACAAAATGAATGCCTATATATCATATATATTTTTCAGTCCTAAGGGAATGGAGTCTATAAAGCCCCAACTTCCCCTTCCATAGAGGTGGGAGGTTCACAGGTATTACACATTGCATTTTAAAAAATTATGTATTGATTGGTTGTACTGATTTTTTTTCCTTTCTAAAAATACTATTTGTTATATGGGATGGCTGTCCAGGAGAGTTAGGAGGAAGGATACTTGGGACAGCTATGATGATATAAGACACAAAATATCAATAAAAACTTATTTTTAATTTTTTTTAAATGAAGTCTATACAGTTCCACTAATTGGCGAAAGCTGTCAGAGAGAATTCAGGAAGGAGGGAAAGATAGTCCCCTCATTCCTCTGTGGTAGAATCTACTCTCTCTGAGGCCTCTGCCCTGTAGCACTCTGCAATGTTGACCACTGGACACTTTAGTTTGACTTCTGATTGTTAGCATCCCAAGTCCACCTTTAGGAGGAATTGAGATAGAAGAACTGTATGGCCCCTTGGGGGGGGGGGAGGTGTGGTGCTCCTGATGATGACAGTTCATTCCCAGCCTGGAGCTCAGCAATGCCTTACTTACTCAACTGAGGGGCCTCCTCCTTGGAATGTCTTCAGCTTCCTGGTCTCCTCTCAAAAGGCAACTTGGCAATTTGCTTTTGCTTAAGAGAAAGAGGCAGCCAGGTGGCTCAATGGGTAAAGTGCTGAGCCTGGAGTCAGGGAGACCTGAGTTCATATCCAGCTTTAGACGTTCACTAGCTGTGTGACCCTGGGCAAGTCACTTAACATCTGTTTGCTTGACTCATGACACCCACCATTAGATTTGCATTTCAGCTCTTCTTTATAGCACAGAACATGGATTTGGGTCCAGACAATGTTTACTACCCATGTGACCTTGATCAGGACTTCAGTTTTCTCATCTCTAAATTAAAAAGGGTGAACCAAATGGCCTGTGAGATCCCTCCCAATTCTTCATCTGATACCTATGAACTCTGGAAACCTCTCCCAGCATCCTCTCCTACTCCTTTCATCTCTGGGCTTGGTTTGTGGTATGCAGTTCTAGAACGATGAAATAAAGATGCCTGTGTGCCAACTATGGGGATTTCTCACTGTCCGTGTCTGCTTGGCAAAGGATACAGCACTATATAAATTGACAAACAGCCCTGGCTGGGGGAAGCTAAAGCCCTGGGCGAGTGTGGAGTTGACAGCAGCAGCATGAATGCTAATGAGTTCTGATAATTCGGGGTCGGTCATTAAATTAATAAGCCCGTCTTCAAATTAGTGGGGCTACTTCAGCCAGCAAAAATTTAATCAAGTTGGCTTCATTATTTCAGATGGGGTGCACTTGGCCAAAGTGACTTGGAGAGAAGAGACCGGGACCCTCATCTGATGATTTTATCACTTGACTGCCAGACCATGAAAATATTGGTGTGATGAAGGTCCACTCCGCCTCCCCACCCTGCCAGAAGCATATTGGGAAGTGAGGGAAGGACAAAGCTGTCTTTTTCTCTTTAATTACATAATGCTCATCTTTCCTTGGTTTCTTTCTAAAACGCCTTCCTCCAAATTACCCCACTCTCCCTCTCTGAGGAGCTGGATGCCCTCCCTACCATTTATAATCCTCTTCCTCCCCCTCCTCCTCCCCCTCCTCCTCCTCCCCCTCCTCCCCCCCCTCCCCCTCCACCCCTCCCCCCCTCCCCCTCCTCACCTCCACCCCTCCTCCTCCTCCTCTCCTCCTCCTCTTCCTCCTTTCCTCCTCCCCCTCCTCTTCCTCTCCTCCTCCTCCTTCACTCCCAAACCCCAGCTCAGGAAATTGTCATGCATGAGCAAGGAGAAGCTTTGGAGATGCGAGTCGGTTAAATTTTTTTCTAGCTTTCCAGCCAGTCAGACAAATGCCTCTCCACTCCAAGTCCACTCTTCCCCCTCCTGCTCCCCACGGCCTGTTTACATCTTAATTTGCAGGCTAAACCGAAACAGCACGAAATGTCCTCAGGCCCACTTTGGATTGGGCCTTCCAAGTTTCATTTGGCTTTTAATTGTTGTCGTTTGCTCAAGATTGTTAGACTTCTGATTTCCCCAAGAGCACAGAGACTTGTCCGTCACACACACACATACACACACATTTGTAGGCATGCATTTTGTATGTATACGTATATATGAATATATGTATATATGTGTATGTGGGTATATACATGTACATGTATTTATACATATATATGCGTGTATGTGTATAGATATAGATATATAGAGATATACATACTTGCTCCATCTGAATTAGGGTCCTGTGAACTTTTTTTTAACCTATTCTGATAACTATACATTAATATATTTGGTTTCATTCATAATCTTTTGAATTTTATTTTATACTTTTAATATAAAATATATTTTATACTTTTACAATCATATAAATTTAAAATGTAACTATCTGCATTACTATCATTAATGGCCTCTTCCAATACCTTTCCCCCAACTCTTAGCATGTTCTCTTCCTTGAATTACTTTATATTTACTTGTCTGTGTATGTAGTGTTGTTTCCCATGGCCCCCCACCCCTCAGTAGAATATAAAGTCCTTGAAGTCAGGGGCTATTTAATTTTGTCCTTGTGTCCCCAACACCAATCCTGTTACCCAACACATTTTTGTTGCTGTTGCTCAGCCGTTTTCAGTCCTATCCAACTCTTGGTGACCCCATTTGAGGTTTTCTTGGCAAAGATACTGCAGTGGTTTGCCATTTCCTTCTTCAGCTCATTTTACAGATGAGGAAACTGAGGCAAACAGAGTTAAGTGACTTGTCCAGGGTCACATAGCTAGGAAGTATCTGAGGCCAGATTTGAACTTGGGAAGACTCTAGGCCTAGTGCCCTCTCCACTGTGCCTTCTAGCTACCAAATACCTCTTTAGCATCCTGAAAACTACATCATTTTGATATTCTAAGTCTCAACCTCCAAAAAGAATATAGCAGCAGTTATGTTATTAGGTTGAATTTATTAAACTTTGTCTCAATGTGTCTAAGGTTCTGTGTATATTAAGCACTTGTTTTAATGTGTGTGTGGAGAAATTAAGTAGGAGTTCCTTACTTGATTCCTACTGTACATTGAATATCTTTCAACTCCCCTCAACACAAGACAAACCTAAGCTTTAAATGATTTTCCCCTGGAGCCTCTGGGTTGGAGGAGGGTATAATAGGCAAAGAATTCAAGAAAATCACGTTGATCATCCTTTTAAGTGGTCCGGCTTCCCCAGGACTGAACCTAGAGAATTACATTTACCAAAACAACTTAAATAACAAGTTCACAGATCCCCCAGGTGAAGTACTCCTACCTTAAATGATGAGAAACCTGCTACATTCCAAGGAAAACCAGTTCACCTTGGGGCAGCTCAAGGTGATCGGAAGCTTGTCCTTTCATCAGGCTTCCACCGATGGGGCCCAGAGAACAAGATTATTCCATTTTTTGTCTGACTTCCCTTCAAATACTTAAAGACACCTATCCTACCCACCTTGAGTCTTCTTTTCATCAGAATAAAACTCCCTAGTTCTTCCAATCTACTATTCTTAAGACATCTTTAGAGTTCATTTTTATTTCCCCTTCTGGTGAGAATGTGAAAGTATTCTGAACCCCGGGAATCCTTCTCTATCCTTCTGAATATCTGCTTGTCATTCAGTCAACATTTATTAAAACCTTATTTTGTGCCAAGCACTGTGTTGGGCACTGGGAATGCAGAAATACTCTTCCTGCCCTTGAGGACTTTACGTTCTAATGGGAAAGACAGCTTGTAAGTAACTAGATATAAAGAGAGTAGATAAAAGATAATCTCATCGAGTCAAGTCCACAAACATTTATTAAATGGCTGCTATGTGCTAGGTACAAAGAAAGGAAATAAACAAACGTAAAAAAGTTCAAAAACCAGAAATAAACAAAAGAAGTTCAAAAAAGTATTTGCAATGAGGTCACAGTCTAATAAAGGGTTGATACCACCTTCCATCTACTCTGTACATATCTTATATGTACTGAGAGAAATGATTATGAATCAGTGATTTGGGGAGATCCAGAGTTCCCCCTTTTTCTAAAGTCCTTATTTCAAAACCTGTCTCTGAAGACTGAACTAACTTTCTCCTCTATCAGACTCTACTCAACCTTACAAGGAATCTCTAATCTAAAATGAATTCCACTCAATCCAGCTTGGGTAGAGGTAGCCCCTTTGTCCAGATTGCCCAAGGCTGGGGGTGGTCTGCGTATAGGGATGGTTGGTTGGTTGCTGTCCTTCATTCTTGAAGAGGACCAAATGACATCACTGTGCTAGAGTCAAGTTTCAATGTGTCCGACTGTGGCTGATCAGACCAATACAAGCTCAGAATGCTCTACCACAGGTGGGGCACAAATAGTCCATAGGGATTTGCGGTGGCTTCTCGAAATTTGTGCATCCTGCATTTCCTTTGAGCTGTTTCAATTCTGCTTTGCTCATAGAGCACAGCTCCTTCTCTGATGCGGGCACGCCATGCTGAGTGGTCCTGTGCCAGTGTCTCCCATGTCACACCATCAATTCCAAAATTCTTGAGAGAGACCTTGAGAGTGTCCATGTATCGCTTCTTCTGACCACCATGTGAATGTTTGTCCTATGTGAGTTCTTCATAAAATAGTCTTTTTAGCAAGCATACATTTTGTATTCAAACAACATAGACAGACTATCAGAGTTATACTCTCTGAAGCAGATTCTGAATGCTTGGCAGTTTATTTCAAGTAAGGACCTCAGTGTCTGGTACCTTATCCTGCCAGGTGATCTTCAGAATCTTCCTAAGACAATTCAAATGGAAGCCATGCAGTTTCCTGGCATGGCACTGGTAGGCTGTCCAGATTTCACAGGCATACAACAATGAGGTCAGCACAATGGCTTCAGTATATAGGGATATGCTCTCTGTCCAAGAGCGATATGATATCACTTTCAGCCCCTCATTGGAGTGAGCTCAATTCTCTTTGTAAGGTCCACCTCTCATTAATTGTTACCCAATCAGAATTGATTGCCACTCTCCTTTCAAAAGGCATATAAACTGTGAACCCACTGCCATGAGGTATCTTTGGCCTTCAAGAATACCACCGAGCTCTTTTTATTAAACTGCTGGCATTATTAATAAAATGACTACCCAGAAATTATGGCTCTCAAACTTTGTAAGCACCACAGTGCCTAGTTATTTACATGTTTTTGAAATCAGAATGTCAGTTCGTTGAGGGCAGAGGACTTTTCTTTGTATCCCCAGCACTCAGAACAGCATCTGTCACATAGTGAGTCCTCAATAAATGTTTGTGGATTGATAACAGCTCCGGTGGCTACCTCTGTATATCAGGCACCAGAAAAAAAAATGCCTTACTAAGAATAATCAGAAGATAAAGCCTGTAGTCAAGCTATTAACTTACTCCACATGCTTTTTCATCTCACCTTTCTCTTCCAACAGCTACCCATCTGGAGACAGAGGACCTGGGGTCAAATCCTACGTCTGACACTTATGACCTAAAAACCCAGGCCTCAGTTTCCTCAATTAAAAAGTGAAGAGTTTGGATCAGGTAGCAGCTAAAGTTCCTTCTCTGAGGTCCCAGACATCTGCTCCTCTCATCCTATAAGCCCCACTCCCCACCCCCACCCCTGTTGGGTGGAGTATACTTTCCATAGAGGCAAAATATGAAGATCATGAGAACTCTGAAATAAGAAGGGCTATTTCTGAGGAAAACTGTAATCTACCTCATTGCCTGTGGGAAGCTGGGACATTTAGCTCATCGAGTTGGTTTGGAAGACCTTTAAACAGTGATGAAGGAGCTTAGGGCATCCTCAGATTGAAAGAGACAGGTCTACCAGTGGCCTTCTCAACTCCTCATCTCCCCCTTCAGCCATCAAGGCCAACTTAAACTGCAGATGTGAACTATCGCCTCTTTACCAGGCAGCTAAAGGGCCTCCCAGTAGATCTGTGTCAACAGAGATTAGCCACAGCTCTGCACGCCATCCATTTACCATTTGTTAGGGCCAAATATGCCAACGTTGGTAATCAAATCTTGGGCCGGCAATGGCTTCTCCCAGGTTAAATGTATTAAGGGAACTGAGGAAAGCGGTCTGATCACCAACGCTCTGGCCTGTAGTTTCCTGACAGGCCCTGACCCTGCTCTGAGACCCTCTTCCCCTCGAGACTTCAGAGGTTAAAACCTCCTCCTCATGGAGTAGAAGAAAACACTAACAGAGAGAGACGAGAGGATATTGAAAACATATTCCCTAGGCTTCGGCCCCTTAGAAATACGAGAAGGACATGAGGCGTTAAGTTAAAGCTTTCATTGCTGGGGATATTTTTTTGAAATGTTTCAACAAGAATTTGATAAAGATATTGGTGAGGCTGGGGGCTACAGGGAGCAGAGACGGTATGAAGCATATGGTTCCAAGAGGAAGTGAATGTTGCTTTAAATGTCTGAAACAAATTTATGGGAGGCAGCCTTTTTTATGCTAGAGAGTTGACTGGTTTGTTTGGTTTTTTCCTGAAATTTTCATTACATGTGTTATTTAATTGTGTGATATTTTAGGTGAAAAGGTATTTCATCAGAAACCTTATTTTCTTTTTCCTTTCCATTCCTTTGAAATCCAACATTGCGTTTTCCTTGACTTTGAACAGAGGCTGTTGGTATGGCTTGCTGGTGCTGATCCCCAACTTTAAATGTTGTTGTCCATCCTTCATACTGGAAGAGGACCAATGATATCATGATGTCGAGATCAAGCTACAGTGTGGTCGACTGTGGTTGATCAGTCCAATACAAGCTCTTGGGAAGGGTCTACAAATAGTCTATATGAACATTTGGGATGGAAATGTCCGGAGATTTGTGCATCTCACATTTCCCTTGTGTTACCGTGATTCTGTTCTGCTTATCCAGACTAAGGATTACATTCTTCCTGTTGAAGCCATTGCAACTGAAAGTCAGACCCCAGAATGGTTAAGAGATATTTCCTGAAATCACATGTCCATTCTTGGAAATGGCAGAATCAAAGCCTGAATGGAGGCCCTTTTGCCCCAGATCTGTATTCTTGATATTTCATGATTAAAGGCTACTCCTTTCCAGTCAAAGATGGGTTGGAGTCATTTCAGATAGTCTGGAAGATTGAGAAATCTTCAATGTGAGCATTTACACCTTGGGAGCCAGCAAATGCTGCAAGTCAGGGCTTGATTTATTGTTTTATTGGTTGTCTAGACTTAAGTCAGTGATGGAGAAAATTTCAAAAATGTAGATCAAGCATTTCTTTTCATTAATACCCTGGATATTCTAGACCTCTTGTTTTTCCAGATGAATTTTGTTATTATTTTGTCCAGCTCAGTAAAATAATTTTTTGGTAGTTCGATTGGTATAGCACTGAATAGATAGATTAATTTAGGTAAAATTGTCATTTTTATTATATTAGCTCAGCCTAACCATGAGCAACTGATATTTTTCCATTTATTTAGATCTGACTTTATTCGCGTGAATAGTGTTCCATAGCTATGTTCATATAGGCCCTGGGTTTGTCTTGGCAAATAGACTCCCAAATATTTTATAGTGTCTACAGTAACTTTGAATGGAATTTCTCTTTCTATCTCTTGCTGTTGGGCTTTGTCAGTAATGTATAGGAATGCTGAGGATTTATGTGGACCCATATGTACAAAGATATTTATAGCAGCTCTTTTTGTGGTAGCCAAGAATTGGAAATCAAAGGGATGCCCATCAATTGGGGAATGGCTGAACAAGCTGTGGTATATGAAGGTAATGGAATACTATTGTGCCATAAGAAATGGGGATGGTACGGACTTTGTAACAACCTGGAAAAACCTACACGACATAATGCTGAGTGAGCGGAGCAGAGCCAGGAGAACATTGTACACAACCACAGATATATGGATTCCATGAGGACCAACCCTGACAGACTTTGCTCTTCTCAGCAACACAAGGTGCAAGGACAACTCCAAGGGACTCACGATGGAGAATGCTATCTACATCCAGAGGAAGAGCTGTGAAGTTTGAATGCAGATTGAGGCACACTACATGCTCGCCTTTTTTTCTTCTCTTTTGTTTTTGTTTTTGGGTGTTTTTTTTTTTGGTTCTGTTTCTTCTTTCTCATGATTCATTCCATTGGTCATAATTCTTCTCCACAACTTGACTAGTGTATAAATTAATTCAATGCGAAGTTATACATGGTAGTTATATGAGATTCCATGCCATCTTGGGGAGGGAGGGGAGAAAATCTGGAACTCAAAATTATGTAGAACCGTGTGTTGTAAACTAAAAATAAAAAAAAGACATTTAAAGATACCAAAAAAAAAAAAAAGAAAAGGTATGGGACTGTGGGTGTGGAACACCAAAAACCACGTTGGACTTTTGGAATATTTGTTAGTTTTGTTGGACTGCTTCCCTCCTTCCCTTTTACTCTTTAGTAGAAGGAATAGTTCTCTGGGAAGAAAAGGAAGACATTCAAAAATGTAGGTGATGTAAAAGGGAAGAAACATTAATAAAATACATTCATAAAGTCATAAATAAAAAAATGTAGATCAAACTAAAAGGTGCTTCATGGGTACATTTTTTTTCCAGAGAGCTGATCGTTAAATAGAAACGTACCAGTATACTACTATCTAGCCCTAACATTTTGTGTTCTAGAATCCCTCCAGCTTTGATATGCCCTGTTCTAAGGCCCCTCCCAGCCCTAACATTCCCTGTTCTAAGGCCCCTCCCAGCTCTGCCATTCCATGTTCTAAAGCCCTTCTCAGCTCTGACATTCTATGTTCTAAGGTCTGCCCAGCTCTGACATTCTGTGCTCTAAGGTTCCTCCCAGTTCCATATTCTAAGATCCTCTTTAGTATTGACATTCTATGATTTTATAACTCTTCAGAAACTATCTAAAGCCCCTGTAATATTACTGATTGAATAATCCTGGGTATCTGAAATCTCCTTACTGTGGGTTCTCAGCTCATTCTTCCCTGTCCATCTTGTGCTCCTCTCATGTACATTCTTCCACAAAATCACCAAAGGTGGACCACCCAACCTTCCTGAGGCCTTGCTTGTAAATTGGATGGGCACCAATGGAACATCCATCACTTTCTTCTCATTCTCACTAGTTGACTTTGCCATTTCTTTCCCTGGTTACACATTTCTCCAACAACATCATTTCCATGGCATTTGCTATACAGGTCCTTGCTTGTGACGCACTGGCCCATTGCTAGCCAGCTTCTCCACAAGGCTTTGGGATATTGTAAGCTTTACTTCTCATATCACTGCAGTGTTCCCTGGCTTACAGCCAACCAATATCACCAGACAAATATTAGTCCTCAATCATTCCAAACAGAATGACCCATTGCCCTACTCAGATGCATAGGCAACAAAGAGAATAGCAACAAAGAAGGCCATGCACCAGCCTAGAGGTGAGCCCGGGTTTAAGACAGTTACCATCTTAGGGCTCTCCAATGTCCACAAACTAAAAAAGTTGCCCCCAAGCAGGAATCAATGAATACTCTTGTTTAATGCTAAATACTTAATGAATATAACTTCTTTTCTTTCTTTTTCTTTCTTTCTTCCTCCTTTCCTCCCTCTTTTCTTCCTTCTCTCCTTCCTCTTTTTCTTTTTCTCTCTCTGTCTTTCTCTCTTCCTTCCTTCCTTCCTTCCTTCCCTCCTTCCTTCCTCCCTCCCTTCCTCACTCCTTCTTTCCTTCCTTCTTTACTTCCTTCCTTCTTTCTTCCTTTCTTTTTCTTTCTTTCTTTCTTTTTCTTTCTTTCTTTCTTCCTTTCTTTCTTTCTTTCTTTCTTTCTCTTTCTTTCCACAAACCTTGAACTTACTTTTTTCCCTTAATATAGAACCATATTTCTCTGAATAATTTTTTTCTATATTCCTGTTTCTACCTTTATATTGAAATCACCAAGTATCACTACAGATGCTCATTGTATGCATTTAGATAGTCAACTTTAGAGTCAAGATCTAAATTATCACCACAATTCAAAAGAAGATAAAAATCATATGGCAGACAATTGCAGCGGCTCCAACCTGACCTAAGAAAATGAACATTTAATAAAAAATTGGAAATAGATAAAAGATAAAATATTGACACAGATTGTCACTGTTTCCTATAGCAGCTCTATTAATGTAAGCTGATCATAGCAAGGATGCTTTAAAAGTCTAGAAGTGACCTTACGCAGATAGCATTGATTTCTTTGCCAAATGGATAGCCATGGCATCTGACAGCAACATAGTTTCAGAATATGGACTAATTTGCAAAATGTCATGGAGAAGACATAGAACAGATAACATGTGTCTCTCCTCTCAGTAGAGAGATAGGGAACTAGAAGAATGAAATACTCTATACAGTG
>NW_023494460.1:0-17884 GCF_011100635.1 Trichosurus vulpecula
AGTAGCAAAGAGACACACAAGTTGAAGTCTAGAAAAACTCTCTGACAATCAGAATTTGTCTCAAAATGGACTGGGCACCTCGAGAGGCAGTGAGATCATTGCCAGAGGCCTTCAATCAGAGGCTGTGGGTCAGCCCTTGTCAGGCGTGGTAGAGAGGGGATTCTTGGTCTGCTGCTTGTTACTGGGGGGTCTCTGAGCACCAATAATTTTGATTAGGAGCTGGGCCACAGAGTGACCAGGGGCTTCACATGAGATTTCTCCCTGCCACGGAATCTCCCAGGCAGGCCCCTGATCATTCCCTCCTCAGTACATGGACGGTCAAAAGATGACCTTCCTTTACCTTCCCCCCAGGGAGATGGGCACCGGCCCCACACTGTCCACAGCCTTGGACCCTGTGGGCATGGAGGTAGGCTGGGGCTAGCAGGGCAGTCCTACAGGACAGACTGGACAGGCCTGGATGGCCATGGGGCCATGGTGTGGGCAGCAGAGGGGCAGAGGACCTCACCTCCATCATAGGGATTAGAACCAGAGGGATTGAGAGCAGAGATCTGGAACTGGGGGGGACCTAGATGTCATCCAGAGAAACCTGTCATCTCTCTCTCTCTCTCTCCTTCCCTCCCTCCCTCCCTTCCTTCCTTCTTTTCTTTCTTTCTTTCATTCTTCTTCTTTCTTTCCTTTCCTTTCTCTTTCCTTCCTTTCTTTCCTGTCTTTCCTTCTTTTCTTCTTTCTATTTCTTTCTTTCCCTTCTTTCTTTCTCCTTTTCTTCTTTCCTTCTTTCTTCCTTTCTTTCTTTCTTTCTTTCTCTTTCTCCTTTCTTTCCTTCTTTCTCTTTCTTTCTTTCTTTCTTTTCTTCTTTCTTTCTGCCTTTTGTTGTTTCTGTCATTCCGTCCTTCTCCCTTTCTTCATCCTTTTTTTTTAAGGACAAAGGCTTTTTAATTCTTTTTTTCTCAGCTCCAAACTCTCTCCCTCCCCTTCCCAAACAGAAGGCAAGAGAAACAAACCTATTACAAATATGTGTTTGTAACACAAGCACATTTTCACATTAGCTAAGTTTCAAAAGACAAGAGAAAGAAAGACAAAAGTCAACTTCAGCACACCCTCTGAGTCCATCGGTTCCCTCGCTGGAGATAGGTCTGTGGAATCATGGTCCAAGGAGGAGACTGAGGCCGGGGAGGGGAGGGATGTAGCCAGAGTCACACAGCCAGCACGGGAGAAGAGGATCTGACCTGGGTCATCCTGACCCCACAGCTTCCTTTTTCTCTTTCCTATCCTTCCCATCTCTCTCCCTTCCCCCTCCACTGACTCCCAGGGTGCCCTGACTCCCCCCCTCCCCAGGGAGCCCCCCCCTGCCATGCCCACCTGCCTGCCATGCTTACCCACCCGTGCCCGAAGGGAGAGATGAAGTAGAGGCAGCAGTGGACTCGGTTGTCCTTGATGTTCTTGCGGTTGAGGCCGCTCTCGTCTCGGAAGTATTGCTCAAACTGCTGGTCCACGTAGTCCGTGATGGGCTTCCAGCTGGGGGGCCAAGGTATCCCCTAAGCCTGGGGCTCTGCCCACCTCCGGGAAGCCTCCTCCACCTCTGCCCCCCTCCCAGAGCTAGAAGGGCCTTAAGGGTCATTGAGTCCAATTCTTTCATTTGACAGGAGGGGAACTGAGGCCACATGATTCATAAATAGCAGAGCTGCATTTCACCCCTTGGTCTTCTTGTCCCAAGTTCAGGGCTCTCTCCACTTGACCATGCTCTCCTGAGCATGACTCAGGATCTTCCCACTGGAAATGGGGGGATTGGACCCTGGCCAGATCCGCCCCCCCCCCCCTCACACACACACACCCCGCCCCATCCATTTGTTTTGTGTCCGTGTGTCGTCCCCCACCCCCACCCTGCCAAAATGAAATCTCTCCCTTGGGAAAGTCAGGTCTGGAGGCCTCTGTCTCTCGTCTGACCTAAGCTATGGGATTTAGAATTAGGACGGACCCTGGAGGTCTGAGGGTCACGGATGTGGGGCCAGGGGGGACCTCAGGGTCCAAAGCCTTCCCCTTACAGATGAGGAAACTGAGACCCAGAGAGAGGCCGGGACTTGCCCAAGGTCATGCGGCTGGGATTCGAACCCACAACCCCTTCTGCTCTCGAACACGCGTCAGTGCTCTAGCGGGGCTGGGGATGGGACCTCCAGCAGAGCTACGCCCCCCACAATCCAGTCCTCCTCTCTTCATTCAACAGAGGGAGAAGCTGAGTCCCATCCAAGCACCATGACTTGCCCACGGTCACACTGGCAGCACAGTGCAGAGACAGGATTTGAACCCATGAACCCTGACTATTTTCACTATTAACAGCAGTAATCCTAAGTAGCATTTCCATCTCCCTTCAAGGTTAGCAAAGTGCTTTACAAAGACAATCTCGTGGGATCTTGACAACAGCCCTGGGAGGCGGGGGCTATTATCACCCATTTTATAAATGAAGAAACTGAGGCAGACAGAGGTCAGGTGACTTGCCCAGGGTCACACAGCTGGCAAATGTCCAAGGTGGGATTTGAACTCAGGTCTTCCTGCCTCCAGCCCACGGCTGCTCCATCATCCCTAGGGCACACCCCGCGCCCACCTGAAGGCCCAGCACTCACCATTGGGTGTTGTTAACAGCGTCCCCAAAGCCTGGTGTGTCCACAATGGTCAGTTTTAGCTTCACGCCCTTCTCCTCGATGTCCACAGTGTGCTTCAGTATCTCGACTGTCTGATTGATTCTCTCTGAGAAAGCCAAGGGCCCGCGGTCACAGAGTGGCTGGGCTGGACTGGTGAGGGTCTGGAGGCGGTGCCAGGCCAAGGCGAAGACCCGGAGGCAGTGCCCCACGGGGGGGGGGGGTGAAGACAGTGGGATGGCCTAGGCTGGCCAAGGAAAGGCTCAGGGTGCCCATCCTGCAACAAGGGCTCTCTGGGCTGATAGCCCACACCACCGGGCCTCCAACCTCAGCTTGCAGATCTCCCGTGACGGGGAACTCCCTCCCTCCTTTGGCTGCCCATTTCACTTAGGGCTGGCCTGGCCCTGAGGGCAGAGTTTGGGGTCGCATTTTGCAAAGGGAATTTTCAGCTGGACATGAGCAATCTCCCTAACAGGGTGATCTCAAGCTGAAGGTTTCCAACCTCCATGGCTGATGCCTAATTCTCACCTGGGACAGTGTGAAAAGGATTCTGGGTCAGGTCTGGGGGAGGGGGTTTGGACTCACTGACCCTGAGCCACAAGCCTTGCTCACTCTTCTCCCTCAGTTTTCCCATCTGTGAAATAGGCTGCCCCCTTAAAGGCCCATCTACATCTGGCATTCTATGCGCTAAAGTCTTTCTAGCTCTGGTAGCCAGGATGCTGAGTCTCTAAAGGGCAGTGCCCAGGGTGGGGAAGTGACTCTGGTGGGGCTGGGGGAGTAACTCTGGGGGGGTTGGGGGTCCTCTAGAAGCTGCCACTCACCCTCGGCATTGAGAAGCTTCCGGTCCTTGTAGAGGTCTGTCAGGAACAGGCTGTTCACCAGGGTTGACTTGCCCAGGCCCGACTCCCCTAACGCACAGCATGGAGACCCCAGTTATAAAGGGAGGGCAGCTGCTGTGGTGTGCTGAGGCTTAGCTGGGGCCTAAAGGCCTGGACCCCTGTCCACAGATGCCCAACGGGATGGCAGGCAGTCCCAGGCTGCCACAGCCCAGTCCCCACCCCCAGGTCAGTGGCTGTGGCTACTCTCACCAGCCCACCCTCCATCTCTCCGGTCCCAGGAGACCCCAAATCCCCACCCAAGCATGGTCACGAGCAGAGGTGCCCAGGAGGGACAGCATCCCTGGGGAACAGGACCAAGATGACCCTGCCAAGTACCGCCCTCTCCCAGAGCCGGAGCGAGTCTCCCAGCCCAGCCCTGGCTGATACCTTGTATCTTCCTCCTTGGAGCTTGGGTCCTCTCTGCTTGCCCACCCCCACACCCCATAGCCCCACTAATCAGAGCCCCTGCGGGCCAAGGCTGGCCAGGAGCCAGGACTCAGGAAGCATTTCAGAGTTCTAAAGCGGATGCGCTGTGTTCCAGGGGGTGCCCGGCACCAGCAGAGAGGGGCAGTGCTCACCGGCAACCATGAGCGTGAAATCGAATCCCTTCTTTACAGACTTGCGGTGAACCTGGTTGGGAAGCGTGGCAAAGCCCACGTACTGCTTGTCATGGTCCTGGAGGGGACAAAGCAGAGAGGGGCGGCGTGTGAGCGTGTGGGGGTCATGCCTGCACATGCACACACACGTGCATGCATGTGTGTACAGCAAGACTTCATGACCGGAACAGTAGGCTCAGAGTCGGGTGGGCCTGGGCTCACATCCTGACTGCCACCTTCCCATTGCGTGACCCTGGGCAAGTCACAGAACCTCACCAAGACTCAGTTTCCTCATCTGTAAAAATCAGGCTAAGAATCTCTCCCAGGCTGCTCTGAGGTAATACTGCAAATGGCTTGTGTTTGTACGGGGCGCCCCCAAAGTCTCGGTGCCAAAGGAAGCCTTAATGGCGCCTGTCACTTGGAAGTTTGCAAAGGGGTTTATCTAGAACGTATGAAAAGCCCTGTGTAAATGTGACCTCTGATCCTCACAACAACCCTGGGAGGGAAAGGCTATTAGGATCCCCATTTTACAGATAGGGAAACTGAGGCAGATGGCAGTTAAGTGACCTGCTCAGGGTCACACAACTAGTGTCTGAGGTTGGACTTGAACTCAGGTCTTCCTGACTCTAGGCCCAGGGTGCTCTCTATCTCCCAGTGGTGCCCCCAGTGGTCTCTAATGTGGAGTGTCCCAAAAAGTCTTCATGTGTGCTTTAAGCTTTAAAAGCGGAAGACTTTTGGGAACACTGTGCAAGTGTGAGCTCTTAAACCTTAAGACAAACCTGCCCCAGAGCCAGGACGCCCTGGGATCACATCCTGCTTCTGACTCATTCTGGCTGTGTGACCCTGGAGAAGTCATTTTATTCTGGGTCCCCAATTCTCTAGGCTGAGCTGTAGCCGAGGGAGAGAAACCAGTGACCTGCCACATACACAAAGAATCAGCTTTCAAAGTCCCATAGACAAGGGGAGAGGCCGTCATTCCCTGGGCCTGGCTCTCCCAATCCACGCTCTCCTCCCGGTCCTGAGCGCCCACTGGCTGGACCTTGGCTGAGCATGGAGTCTGGGGGGATGCCCACTCCTAGAAGGTGGGGGGGAGCAGCAGCACCCAGACCTCCACCCCCAAACCTGGATAATCCTGGGCACGCAGCCCCTTGCTGCCAAGTGTCCCAGCTCCTGAGAGCAGCTGCCACCCGGCACTGGTGGGCAGGAGACTGTCTGTCCCAGCCTCCAGCTCCAACTCCGTGTGGGAGAAGCCGGGACACAGTTATATATATAGAAAGGAGGCCAGCTGAGCTGGGCCCCACAGCCCGGCCCCCGCCTGCTGTGACGCTCTGGTGTTTGGAGGTGGGGGAGGGGCCCACCTGACCTCCTTCCTAGGTGGGGTGGGGCCTTTGGGGGCCGGGAATGGTCCCGATCCCTCCCTCCCATCAACAGAAGCCCATGGGTGCCAAGGACCAAATCAGGTCCCACACAGCAGGCTGTAGGGGGAACACCTGGGTGTTGGAACTGAGGCCTGGGGGCCTCCCTACCCCCTTGCTGCATTACTAGCCCCAGCTCTGGGCAGGGGGCTCTCCTCAGTACTCCAGCAGGGAAGAGAGGATGAGCCCCTAGGACGGACCCCCTTCTCTCTCAGCCCCCAACACTGGGAGGAGACCAGAGACAGCCCAGGGCAGATTCCCTCACAAGCACCCGGCCCAAAAGGCTGGGGCCTGCACATGGTGGCCTTGTTCCCATAGAGACTGGCACAGACAGAAACACGGGCACCTTCAACAGGGGGTCATGTGCCCACAAATGCAGATAGCCGCTCACACATGCAGAGGTACAGACAGAAACAGACCGGGTCTCTCTGTCTCTCCATCCCCGTCTCTGTCACACACACACACACACACACACACACACACACACACACACACACACACGCACGCACGCGCGCGCACACACTCTCACACACACAGAGACCTCCTGGACCATGATGACGAGGGCCATACCTTCATTGAGCCTCCGTTCCCTCATCTGTAAAATGATGCTAACGTGACCTCCAGGGTTGCTATAAGGCTCATATTAATACAACAGCCCAAACCAACCTTCACGGGGCTCTTCAGCCAGACAAAGAGCTGTGCACATAACGAACAAGCCTCAGAAGCCATAGGTGTCCTTCCTACCCTATCTCTGGCCTCCTCACCCGGCTCCCTGCCTCCAGCCTCTCATTCACCCTTCACATACCTGCCAAAATAATCTTCCTAGGGCATCGGCTTGAGCCTGCCACAACCCGATCAAAAATACTCAGGGGTCCCACTGCCCCGAGGATTAAAATGCAAACCTCTCAGTCTGGCATCAAATGCCCTTCATTATCTGACTCTAACCTTCCTTCCTCTGTGGAAACTGAGCCTCCCCTGTTGGGAGCGAGAGATTGAAGCAAAAGGAATTGGAGGGACCTTAGAGGAAGATGGAATCCTCTCCCCCTCCCTTTACAGAGAGGGAAATTGAGGCCCAGAAGGGTGAAATGGTACTCGGGGTCACCCGGTGAGTTCCAGAGCTAGGATCTGAACCCAGGCTCCCGGCTCCAAATGCAGCCTGCTTTGCACAGCTATGTGGGGGCTCATCATTGCAGCATTGACTCGGGAAGGACCTAGGAGACCATTAAGTCTGCACCCAGCTGGGGTGGAGCTGGAGCTCGGAAGGCCCATCCACCTCTCCAGTCAGTGCCCCTCCAGGAGCAGCGCTGCCCTGGCCCGCCCTCCCTTGCTCTGCAGATCCCACACGGCACCCTCCACCTCGGGATCCAGGCCTCATCTCCCAGGGGCAGCAGGACTGGTCATCCAAGGTCTGAGGCAGGAGGTGCCCCCAGCAGCCCTGTGTTAGCAGAGAGGCAGGAGATCAGGGCTCCCCATCCTCCTGGGACCGGCTCCTGTCTTCCAGTTCCAAGGAGACTCACTCACAAACTGGGCCAGGCACACACAGACCTTCATAGGTCCCCTCTGCTGCCCAGGCCTGTTTGCCCCTCTGTAAACTGAAGGGCTTAGACTCAGTGCTGCCTTACATTCCACGATCACACAATGAACGAAGCTTGGAGACAGAGACGGGGCCCCTTTCCCACACACATACGGAGGCCAAGGTGGGCACACATACACATGCTGCTCTCCCATCTACACACACCCACATACTCCTCTGGCCCTGCCCTGCCCAGACCAGTGTCCTGTTACAGGCTTGGGCGGGGGGCCTCAGAGATCATGTACTCCAACCCCCTCCCTTGACAAACAGGGAATGGGGGAGGACAGAGCCATGATTCAGACCCTGATCTCCCAAACCCAGCGCTGCCCAGCTCCATCTCTGCCCTCTGCCCTTGCTGCCTCAGCCTCCTCCCCGTGGGCCTCACTGCCCCGAGGGCCAGGCCCAGGCCTGAGTACCTTCAGTTTGGGCAGCCTCCTCTGGGCCTGGGTCCGAGGGGACAGCAGCTGCTCGGCCAGGTGGTCCTGGAGAACTAGGGTGTCCATGCCCGCCAGCAGCTCTGACAGGCTCGCGGCCACGCGCAGCCACACTCGCTCCTTCCCTGGCTGGCTGCCTGGCTCCCCAACTCCCGCCCATGTGCTCCCCCTCCCACTTGACAGCTGGGAGCCGGCTTTTAGGCTGCCTATCTCTCCCACCCCCACGCCCTAGGGAGCCTGCTGGATGTGGGACAGCCCGGGCCCTTGGAGCGGGCTGCAGCACATGACCAGCCCCTGGCCCAGCCTTGGGCAGATCTTGTCTCCCGGTGGAGGCCACAGCTGCAGAGGGGAGGGAGGGAGGCTCAGTGGGAAGGGCAGCGACGGCCGGCCCAGCTCGCCACTTACTACCAGGCGCTTTTGGGCCTTTCCCTTTCTGCGCCTTGGTTTCATTATCTGTAAAAATGGGTGGCGGGGGCGGGGGACAGACTCAATGGCCTTCTCTAAATCCTGAGAAATCCTGATTGGACCCAGAGGCCCCGAGTTCAGATTCCGACTGTCCACTTAGGTGACCTCACGGGGCCCCAGGGAGGGCACAATCTAGCCCACCTTCAAAGACCACCTCAGGTTCCCCCCTTCTTACTTCTCTGTGGTCTGGCTCAGCATCCCACCCACACGTCCTCTTCAGAGGCACCAGGCACCCCCGAATCACCAGAGCCAGGGGCCCTTCTCTCCAGGCTCATTCTCCTTGACTGCCCTGGAGCCTTTGCAAGTACTGACCCCCCTCTTCTCCTCCAGGATCTCCTCTGCCTGGCCTCCAGGAAACATCTCTCTCTCCTCTCTGTCTCTCCTCTCTGTCTAGGCCTCTCTGTCTCTGTCTCTCTCTCTCTGTCTCTGTCTCTCTGTCTCTGTCTCTCTGTGTCTCTCTCTGTCTCTCTCTCTCCTCTCTGTCTCCATCTCTCTGTCTCCTCTCTATCGCTCTGTCTCTTTCTGTCTCCTCTGTCCTCTCTGTTTCTCCTTGTCTCTGTGTCTGTCTCTGTCTCCTTCTCTCAGTCTCTGTCTCTTTTTCTCTTCTCCCTCCTTTCCTCGCCCTCTCCCTCTGTCTCTGTCTCCTTCTGTCTCTCTCCCTCCCCCCACTCCACCCCTCTCCCTGTCTCTCTGTTCTCCTCCTACCCCTCTGACCACTCTTCCTCTGTTTCCTTTGATGTCCTGGTCACACCAGGCCTCAAGGCTGGGTCCTGGGCCCTCTTCTCTTCTTTCTTAGCACCACTTTGCTTGGTGATCTCCTCAGCTCCCAGAGAGTCAATCAATGTCTCCATGCTGTGAGTCTCCTGTCTAGCCCTAACCTCTCTCCAAACCTCTGGTCTCATTTTCCAGCGGCCTATTGGACATCTCCAGCAGACATCTTAAACTCAACATGCCCAAACTGGACTCGGTGTCTTTCCCTCAAGCCCCCACCTTGTCGGAGCTTTTCTATTACTGTCCAGGGCACCACCCTCCTCCAGTCCTCCGCTCCCATCCCAGTGCCATCCAGGCTCCTCACTCTCTCACCCCCCACATCCAAGCTGTTGCCAGGCCTGTCGCTTTTCCCTGTGTGCCATTTCTTGACTACGCCCCCTCCTCTCCTGTGCCACTCTCCGGAGCAGCCCCATCACATCTCGCCCGTGTGATGGCAATGCTGCTGGGGGTCTGCCTGCCACTGCCACCCTCTGTCCTCCCTGACACATCCCTCTTCCTACTGAGGAAACTCCACCACCCCCACGCCTAAATGTGATGTTTGGCTTTCAAAGGCCCAGCATCCCCATCCCCATCCACAGCCTCCACCCAGTGACACAGCTGCCTGGCTGCTCCTCATCTCCCAACTCCAGGTGTTGTCTCTGGCTGTGCCCCCCTCTTCATCTGGGCCCCCCAGCTTCCTTCAAATTCTACCATTTACAAGAAGCTTTTCCTGACCTCCCATAATTCTAGGGCCTCCCTCCTGTTCACATCCAGCATGTCCTGTCTGGGGCCTGTGGGCAAACAGTCATTTGTATACTGTCTTCCTCATTAGTCCGGGAGCCTCTGGGGGGCAGGGACCATCCCTTACCAGTCTCCAGGACTTAGCACAGTGCCTGGCATACATCTGGCACTTAATAAATGCTTGCTGACTATATATACATATATGTATGTATGTGTATATATATATATATATATATATATATATATATATATATATATATATATATATATATATATATTCCTCTCTACATCTTCCCCATCCTTTAAGGAGGTCTGGCTTAAGCTGAGCCTGCTGCTCAGCTCCTTCTCCCTTTTCTCTGAGCCCTTGTAGACATTAAGGACCTTCCCATACCTCCCATAACACTTGTCTTCTGGTATGGGGATGGGGGCTCTTCGACATTCCCTGTTCTAAGGCCCCTCCCGGCTCTGACATCCCCTGTTCTAAGGTCCTTCCAGGCCTAACATGCCCTGTTCTAAGGCCCCTGACATCCCCTGTTCTAAGGTCCTTCCAGACCTGACATCCCCTGTTCTAAAGCCCTCCCAGCCCTGACATCCCCTGTTCTAAGGCCCCTCCCAGCCCAGACATCCCTTGTTCTAAAGTCATCCCAGCTCTGACATCCCCTGTTCTAAGCTCCCTCCCAGCTCTGACATCCCCTGTTCTAAGGTCCTTCCAGACCTGACATCCCCTGTTCTAAGCTCCCTCCTGGCTTGGACATCCCCTGTTCTAAGGTCCTTCCAGACCTAACATCCCCTGTTCTAAGGCCCCTGACATCCCCTGTTCTAAGGTCCTTCCAGACCTGACATCCCCTGTTCTAAGCTCCCTCCAGCCCTGACATCCTCTGTTCTAAGCTCCCTCCCAGCCCTGACCTTCCATATTCCAAAGTCTAAGGTCACTTCAGGGCTAACATTTAGCGTTCAATGCTTTCCTCAGGGTGAGCAGGGGGGAAGCTCAGCTCTGAGCAGGTAGGACCAGATCCTCTCCTGAGGGGCCAGGTTTGGGCCCCACGTTGGCCTCACTGCACATCAAGCATCCCCCTCTTGCTCAGGAGACCTCAGTACCTGGCTGCCCCAGATGTCAGAGACAGGATCCCCCATGAAAGGGTCCAGGTTCTGTCGGCCTGCCTCCCACCTCCCAGGCGCCCAGCTCTGTGGCTCTTCTCCTGTCCTGCCCACGTCCTCTATTAATGATCCTAGCCCAGCTGCTCCCTTCCCCATTGCCTCCTACCACTAGGGGTTGCTAGGAAACCATGTTACCCCAGCAACCCAGGAGGAAGGGATGAGGACTGAGTCCCCTGAAAGACTGAAAACACCCCAGGCCTTCTTCTCCCTGGGCAGGCACCAGACTAGAGAGGGATGCCGGGGGCAGGAGCTGACAGGATCCTGCCTAACACGCACAGCCAGACCCGGAGCCGAGTCACCAGGTGCTGGGGGATGGGGGTGAGGGGATGGGCTCAACCCCCTCCTGGGGTAGCGGAAAGGGCAGGCCTCCAGTAGCTCGGGGACCCGGCTTCTACTCCCGTCTCTGACACTAATGAATGCTGCGTGAACTTGGGTCAGCTCTTCCCTTCTTTGGGCCTCAGTATGCTCTGTAAAATGAGGGAAATGGGCTGAATAATGTCTGCTATGCCTTCTGAGGTTCTGTGTGACTGAGTCAGGAGTGCCAGGGAGCAGCAGGCACTGGCCGGCCCTGGGGAAGCAGGGGTGCAGGGCAGAAGGGGCATTCTCTGTGGGCCAGCCGGATGGTCCTGTGCAAGGAGCACTGGATTCGGTAGGAGAGAAGCCGACCATGGAGGCCAGCTCTCTGCTCCTGACATCACCTGGGGCAAGAGGCTTTCCTTCTCCCCGGCCCCGGCGTCCTCCTCGAAAAGGAGGGAGCCTTAGAGCTGAGCCATCACTATTCTAACAAGGCTTCACAGCTCATGAAGTGCTTTCCAAGCAACAGCCACTGACCACATGGGAAAAGTGAGGTTCAGAGAGGTTAATGACCTCCCCAAGGTCACACAGACAGGCAGTGTTGGGGCTGGGATCGAAGCCGGGTCTGTCCTGATTCCAAATCCAGCCTGGTTCAGTTGGCATCACCAGCTTGGAATCTCAATGGGCTGAGGACTCCAGGCTGTTCTGGGCCCTCCCATGAGCGGCCCAGAGCCGAGGTCCCACTACCCCCCTGGGGGTACAGCATGGTGGGGGCAGAGAAGCAGACTTTTGTTCAGAAGGGGAAACTGAGGCATGGGGCGCTGGCCAAAGTAGGAAGGTGAAGTACCATGAGAGAGTAATGCTGGGAAAAGACAGCCTCAAACACTAAGCAGCTGTGTGACCCTGGACAAGCCACTTGCCCCAGTTTCCTCGTCTGTAAAACGTGGTTGTTGTGAGGATTAAATAAGGCAGCGCTTTGCAAACCTTAAAGTACAATCACTAGCTGCTCCTACGGTCATTGAGATTGTCTCCAAGAGAACAGGCAGGAGATAGGAGGGGCCTTGGGACCACCCCCGCCACCCCTGTCACTGCAGGAAAAAGGGGCCTGGCTGTGGTCACGATGTTGAAAGTCGGTGGAGAGGGAAGGGGCAGAAGCCAGGACTCCAGGCTGCAGGTCCATTCTAAGCATTTCATCTAGAATCGAGAAGACTCGGGTTCGAATTCCAGCTCTGTCACTGATTCTGTCGCCCGTGTGACCTCGAGCAAGGTGCGTCATTTGTCCTGGCCTCAGTCTCCACAGCTGGAAAGTGTGAGGAGAACCGGAGCATGGCTTGAGGTCCAGAGAGGTCCTGCTTCGGCCATGAGAGCCTGGACTTGAACCCAGATCTTCTAAGCCTTTTTAAGGAAAGAGACCTGGGCCGGCCCCCTGACTTCCAGGTTTGATGCTGATTCCTGGGTGGCCCCCCTGGCCGTCCCAGGGCCAAAGGGAGCTAATTCAGGCAGGGCTGCAGCAATGCTGCCCTCCACCACCAGGGGGCGGCACAGGACCGCAGATGGACCCAACCTCCTGGTCACACTGGCTCTGGAGACAGACCTGGAAATGGAACCTGCCTGTGTGTGGGGGTGGGGAGGCAAGGTGGGGGAGGGGTGAGTGAGTGTGAGTGTGTGCACGTGTGCATTGTGAGTGTGTGTGTATGAGTGTGTGAGTGTATGTGTGTGTGTGCACACGTAATAATGTGTGAGTGTGTGAGTGTGGGTGTATGTGTGAGAGTATGTGTGTGTGTGTGTCTCGTGTATGTGCATGCATGTGTGTGTTTTGTGTGAGTGTATGCATGTGTGTAAATGTGTGTACACATGTGCCTGTGTGTCCTTGTGTGTATGCGTGTGACCGTGTGTGACTGTGTGTGCGGGGTGGGGGGCAGCAGGGGCTCTTCTCTGCATTCTAGACAGACCCTCCCAGAGCTGGATCACCAATCTCGAGCTGGAGAAGACCTCAGAGGTATCTTGTCCGTCCCCCTCATTTCACAGAGGAGGCTGAAGCCCAGAACGAGTCCGGGCTGCAGAGCCAGGATTCCAGTCCGGGTCCTCTGGGCCCCAGATGCTGCGGCCTCTTTCCCTCGGCCCCATCACCCCTGGCTGTGAGGGAAGGAGGAAGGGGCTGGGGAGCCACGGACAGGAACCTGAGCTTACCGCTCCTGGTGATGGAAGAGGCCCCCGGGCCTGGGGACACCCTCTCCCCAACACCCAGCTGCCACTGTATGCTGATTAATGCTGGAGCTTCTATTACCTGGAGGGGCTGGAAATTCCTAGAGACCCTGGGCTCAAAGACAGCCCCTGCTGGGGGTGGGAAGGGCAGTGAAAGTGGAGACCTCTGAGACAGTCAAGTGCATGGGGAAAGGTCGGGGAGGGGGGGGAGCCAGAAAGTGGATTCTCCACTCAGCTCTCACACTAACTCCTAGGGCACCCTCACTGACCCTCTGGCCTCAGAATCATCTCTGAAATAGAAAGTTTGGAGATGATCTGCAAGGCCCCTCCCAGCTCCGACATTCCAAGTTCCAAGCTCCCTCTAGCTCCCACATTCCTTGTTCCAAGCTCCCTCCAGCTCCCACATTGTCTGTTCCAAGCTCCCTCCAGTTCTGACATTCCAAGTTCCAAGCTCCCTCCAGCTCCCACATTCCTTGTTCCAAGCTCCCTCCAGCTCCCACACTCTCTGTTCCAAGCTCCCTCCAGCTCCCACATTGTCTGTTCCAAGCTCCCTCCAGCTCCCACATTGTCTGTTCCAAGCTCCCTCCAGCTCTCACATTCCAAGTTCCAAGCTCCCTCCAGCTCCCACATTGTCTGTTCCCAGCTCCCACACTCCCTGTTCCAAGCTTCCTTCCAGCTCCCACATTGTCTGTTCCAAGCTCCCTTCACCTCTGACATTCCCTGTTCCAAGCTCCCTCCAGCTCTGACATTCCAAGTTCCAAGCTCCCTCCAGCTCCCACATTGTCTGTTCCAAGCTCCCTCCAGCTCCCACATTCCCTGTTCCAAGCTCCCTCCAGCTCCCACATTCCCTGTTCCAAGCTCCCTCCAGCTCTAACATTCCATGTTCTTAAAGGCCCTGCCATGGCTGACAGTCTGTTCTTTGTTGTAATACTCCTTCGGAACTCAGACATTCCATGTTCTAAGTTCTCTCTCAATTGTACTCCACTGGGCCTCTCTCCACCTGCCTTCCTCTTCTCCTCCTTCCCCTGGCCCCCTCCCTCCCCACAGGGCCCAGGTCCCCTGTTCCCACTCCCCAATTAGCAGATCTCCCCTTGGCCTTGGCCTAGATCTTGGAGACAAGGCCAGCTGCAATAGGGGTTAGGAGCCTAGATGGGACAGGCGGGGCAGGGAAGGGAGGACGGGGTGGGGGGTTGGATGAGGCTGGGGTGCGGGTGGGGGGCAGGGAAGGGAGGACGGGGTGGGGGTAAGATGATGCTGGGGTGCAGATGGGGACAGGGAAGGGAGGACTGATATGGGATGAGGCTGGGGTGCGGATGGGGGGGCAAGGAAGGGAGGACGGGGTGGGGGGTTGGATGAGGCTGGGGTGTGGGTGGGCAGGGAAGGGAGGAGAGGGTGGGATGAGGCTGGGGTGCGGGCGGGGGCGGGGGGCAGGGAGAAGGGGGTGGGAATTGACCACATTCTCCCAGCCCCCGCCTCCCCAGACACTGCGCTGGGCTGCAGACCCGACGGAAACTTCCTCTGGAAACAGTCACAGACTGGGCGACGTCTCAGAAGCCGCGGCCACCCCGTCCCCCTCCCCCCACCCCCAGAGCCATGAACGCCCTGGCCGCAGTGTCCAGAGGCAGGGGGAAGTGGTGGGTGGGTGGGGGGTGCTGGGAAGGAGGCCCTGGCCCCCACCCAGCTCCCTTGTTTACACAGGGCCTGCGGGGGAATGGGGAGGGGGATGGCCAAGAAGAAAGATCCATTGAGCTTGCGCCCCCAGCCCCCGCCCCGATTTTCCGTGCCCTAGGCCTGAGCAGGCTCTGAACAGCAGCCGTCTGTTCCCTGAGTCCGGGCCCAGGTGGCCTCCTGGCTGGGGGTGCGCCGAGCAGGGAGAGGTTGGGGGGGACGGGAGACAAGGCATCTTTCATGGCTCCAACGGCACCCCTTCCACATTTAGAACGTTCCCCAGAAAGGCAGGAGCTATCGGTCCATTTTGCACCTAGGGGATACTGAGGCTTCATCCTAGGTGGCCTAAGCCAGTCCAGCTCCACACCTACCAATCTGAGGTTCGAATGCGTCCTTCCCTCCCCCGTCCCCTGACAGCTCAGCCTGAGGCACAGAGGCTCGGGGAACCTGGGCGGGGCAGGCAGTCTCTCCCCCTTTCACCTCAGTCCGGTGGTGAGGAGGGGGTGGAGTGGATGAGGAAAGATCTCCCTCCAGGCTCTCCCCAACCCCCACCAGGCATCCCCAGGACTGGAAGAGGAGACCAATGGAGGGAATGGAAATATCCACACAGAACTTTCCAGTATATACTACAGACCTCTCAGAAAAACAACTCTGCCTCTGCCAGAAAGAAGTGAAAGCGAGAGGAAACTGGGGTGGGGGAGAAGGGAGCTCGGAGAGGGGCCCAAAGAGTGGAGGGGAGAGGGGAAGGAGAAGGGGAAGAAAGGGGAGGGAAGGAGAAAGGACTGAGGAAGGAGGGAGGGCTTGGGGAAAGGTGGGGCAAGAAGAGCCCAAGTCTGGATTAGAAGCCAGTACCATCCATCAAAGGCAGGAAACCTGCATCATCTCACCCGTTTGCTGGCTCCCCAGGACTGCTAGGCTGCCAAGGTGGGGAGTCTCTGGAGGAGTCCCCTAGCTGTGCAGGGTTTGAGTTTGGGGTTTTGTTTTTTTTAATGTGAGGACCACCCCCCACCCATCACCACCAGCTAGTTCCTCTTCTGGCTGCCTTATTGCTCAGTGGAACAGGTCCCCTCTTTGGGAAAAGAGGGCATGCAGAAGGACAGAGGTAACCCCAGCTCCAAGATGCCTCATCCTGCCAAGGGCATACCCAGAAGAATGTCACCTAAGGGTAAGCGGGCTCTCTGGGCAGCCCCTCACCTAAACCGCTGCAAAAAGCACATGGCTCTCTTCTCTGGTGAGTGACTAGCAGGGGGGCACTCCTGGAGCGTAGATGCTGACATCAGAAAGAAGGGAAAGGATTAGCTCCAATTACAGGATGGGAACCCAAAGAGCCCCTCCCTGTTCCAGGGGCTGCTCCCCAGCTGGGGAAGGGCATCAGCCAGCCCTTTCAGATCATTGGACATGCTCCCTAGGGCTTCCGGAAAACTCCCAGAATTCAAGCTGCCTGCCCATGATGCTTACTGTACCCCACCCTGTTAGAGACCCCCAGAGCAGGCAGGGCACTCAGAGCCCCTCTAAGCCCAGCACTGCCTCCCAGGAATCCTCTCTGATCCAATGGCCAGTCTACATGAATCCCTTCAGTGATAGGAGGCTCACTGCACCCAGCCAGCCATTCCACTTAGACCATCCTGTTTTTCTTTATACCAAATCTAATTTGCCCCTCTGCCCATTCCCCTAGGTTCTGCCCTTTGGGGCCAAGCAGACCAAGGCTGATTCCCCTTCCACGTGACTGTGATAGCCCCTTTAGATCCTTAAAGACAGCTACCATTTCTCTCGCTAAGTCCTCTCTTCTCCAGGCTAACTCTCCCCAGTTCCTTCAACCAGAGATCCTTTGCCATCCTGATCACCTGCTCTGGGCTCTCTCTAGCTCATCATCAGAATCTTCGAGAGCTATCTGGGGGCACATTAAGAAGTTAACGCCTTGCCCAGGGTCCCCTAAAATGTCTTCCCCAAAATGTGGCACCCCGCATCGAGCTTAGCACTCCAGGTGTGGGAGGACCTGGGTAGAGTGTTGTGGGCCCAATCACCAGCATTTCTTAAGCTCTCCAATGATGGGATTGGTTTTTTTAAGGCTGCTCCACCCCATGGCTGACTCAGACTGGATTGAGAACGAACTAAAACCCCCATGTATCTGGGGCTTCCTTGGCCCTCGCCCTCCCGAGCAGGGCTCTTTCCTTCTATGGGCTGTCTCCCTTGGACGCTCCCCTAGGCTCAGGGATCACCTCTCTGCACATGCTTTCCTCACTAATGATGCCTTACTTCCATCTCCCTGCTGAGCTCCAGCCCTGGATTTCCCTCCACTGAAGCCTAGAACCCTGAAGTAGGAACCTTCAAGGCCCTCCCGCCAAAGTCCTGCTTCCTCAGTGCTACAGAATGGTACCCACCACTCCAGCCCCCTGCGATTCAGGTCAATAAGCATTTATTAAGCACCTGCTGGGTACAAGGCAGCGATAGGTAGGAGCAAACTGGGTACCCATCTTGGAGTAAGATCTAAGTTCAAGTCTTGCCTCTGATTCAGACTCACTGAATGACCCTGGGTGTGGCACTGTTGTCTTAGCACCCCCAGACCAGTGTCCGAAACTCCAACTGCTAAGCCTCAACAGTGGAGGGATTTTCCACACTGAGAGTTCCTCTGCATAGATTAAAAATGACAAGTCCAGAGCCTCCCCCCGCTCAAAATACATAAAAAGTACAGCACAATGGGGATACAAAAACAGAAGGGAAAACTGTCCCTGCCCTCACACTGGGCTCTGACACACTCTCTCTCTGTCTCTCTCTGTCTCTCTGTCTCTCTCTGTCTCTCTGTCTCTCTCTCTCTCTCTGTCTCTCTGTCTCTCTCTCTTCTCTCTGTCTCTGTCTCTCTGTCTCTCTGTCTCTGTCTCTCTGTCTCTCTCTCTGTCTCTCTCTCTGTCTCTCTGTCTCTCTCTCTGTCTCTCTCTCTCTGTCTCTCTGTCTCTGTCTCTCTGTCTCTCTCTCTGTCTCTGTCTCTCTCTCTCTGTCTCTCTCTCTGTCTCTCTTCTCTGGTCTCTCTCTCTCTGTCTCTCTGTCTCTGTCTCCTCTCTCCTCTCTCTGTCTCT
>NW_023494461.1:0-17874 GCF_011100635.1 Trichosurus vulpecula
GGGTGTCTAGCCAGTGCAAGAGGGATGGTCCAAGAGAGTAGAAGCTCCTCGAAGGCAAGACTGTTTCGTTTGTATCTTTTTAGCCACAGAGTCTAGCACAGTTCCTGGCACAGAGCTTAATACATGCTCGTTGGTGAATTTTGAAAGCTAGCCATCTTCAAGTATTTGACAGGCTGTCATGGGGAAGAGGGATTAGCTGTGGTCAGCTTCAAATCAATAAACATTTCTTAACTCAACTTGATGGGTTGTGCTCAAATTGCTGGAAGGATTGCCCACATCCATCCATCCATCCATCAGCATTTATTAAGCACCTACTCTGCTCCAGGGACTTAGCTGGGCATTGGGGATGGAAAGACCAAAGTGATACAGTCCCTGTTCTCAACTGGCTGGTGTGTACACAGACAGACCGATGAAGTAGATGCAAAATGTATGCCAGATAAATCCAAGGCAATTTCGAGGTAGGGGAAGGCACTAAAAACTGGGGAGTCAAGCAAGCCTTCCCATGGGAAGTGGTGCTTGAGTGAGCTTTGAAGGAAGCTAGGGATTCTGAGAGGCATAGGTGAGGAGGAATGTGTTCCAAGAATGGGAGACAACCTGGGCAAAGGCATGGAGGTAGGAAATGGGATCTCTCTTGTGAGGAACAGCAAGCAGGACAGCCAACTTGGCTGGACCGTAGAGTATATGAAGCAAGTAAGGTGGAATAAGGCTGGAAAGCTAGGTTGGGGTAGGTTGAGAGAAACTGGTGGTTTATCCTAGTGGCAAAAAGGTGCTTCTTGAGCAGGAGAGACAAGGGATGACCCAGTCAGGCATGAGGTTTAGGAAAATCACTTTGGCGTCCGAGGTGGGGAGAGACCAGTGTCAAGACGATCGCAGTAATGAGGCAAGAGTCCCTGCTTAGGAGGAAGGCAGAGGGGGGGGGGGGCAGATTTCGACTTCTTAGAGGTGCCCACAGTGGCCTGGACTGCTTCCTCTCATTGCTGGCCTTCCACTGGAGGCCTCAGGTGGAAGGCTCCTTTGGAGCATAGGCCTGGCTGGGCCCTTGCTTCTTCTATTTAGCTTCTGGCTCTTCCCATGAGCCCCAGCCTCTGTCTGCTTCCAGGCATCATCCTCAACCTCCTTGTGTGCCCAGCCCAGCTTCACTCCTTTCCTCCTTTTCTTCCTGGGCAGGCCTTCCTCTACAGCTCCTTCACTCTCTTATTCATTCATCACCATCAGTTGGAATTTCAAATTAGGAATTCCATTAGCATGGAAGTCTGGGGAAGCCAAACTCCCCATTATGGACATCTTCCAAATGTCTATGCAGGTGGCCGAGCAGGCCGGAGCAGTGGCCTGGGCCCACCCCTGCCAAATGTGGCCCCAAGTCTGGGGCCCTGAGTCTCTTTCTGACACCACTTCCTTGCTTAAGCACTTGACAGGGTCCAGCCCAAGGCAACTCCATCAACACTGAGTAAGTCCAAGGCCCTGAGCTGGGCACTGGGGCGGGAGGTAGGGAATGGATAAAGATGATCCCTCACTGTCCCCACACGAGGTGCTTACAACCAACTTGTGGGGTCCCGGCAATACAGATGAGAGAATGCTTCACCAGATCAGGGCCCTTAGAAGGCATTGTACCTCATCCTACCAAGGTCAAGTCAACAAGACAGCAAGCATTTATGAAGACTCTACTATGTGTCTGGCACTGTGCTGAGCACTGGGTGTACAAATAAGGAGAAAACAGGAGCCTTGCCTTCAGGGAGCTCAAAGTCTAATGATCTGGATAACATGCAAATGAGATCTCTACAGGCCAATGAGAGTTCACAGTGAGGAGGACTGAGCAAGGCCTCTTAGAGGTGGAAGTTGGAGCCTGAGACCCAGAGAGAAAAAAGAACTAGGCCAAGGGCACATGAGGAATAAGGGGCAGAGCTGGGGGGGGGGGGGGAACGGACTGGAGATTCCCCGAGCAATGTTGCTGGGGGTGGTGCCCAAAGTCATTGATGGGAAATCAGAAAGGCCTGCCTTGGGATCCTAGCTGAACCAAGCACAGGGCTGGGTTCCCAATGTGGCTCCTTGGGCTCCCAGTAAACACCACAAAATTCAGTCAAGGCCCACCCCACCTCCCTCAGGGGAGCAGGTCTGGGTCAACCAGTCCCACCTACCACACTGTCCACCATGACCTGGGACAGAGGCAAAACTGCCTCTTCAGCAGCCAGAGGACTGTTGGGATGAGGTAGGAAATCTCTAAGATTCTCCCAGGGCCCAGGAGGCTTCTCTAGCCTCTGTGGCAGGCAGTATATCACGGGCTGGCATGGCACCCCTCCTCCCACCCAGCAGAGCTCACTTTGAGCTGGGCTGGGGACAAGGGATTCAATTCACCATGTATTTAATTTTTGTTTTATTTTATTTTTCAATGAAAAACTATTAATTTTTGCTCCCTCCCACTCACCTACCCCCAATTTAAAAGAAAATAAAAATAAAAACAAAGCCCTTTCAACAAATATGCATAGTCAAGTAAAATAAATTCCCACGCTGATCCTGTCTGAAAACATATGTCTCATTCTGTACCCTCACTTTCTCACCACTCACCCAGGGGATGAGCAGCATGTTTCATCATGGGTCCTCTGGATTATGGCTGGTCATCAGACTGATCTAAGTTCTTAAGTTGTTCAAAGTTATTTGTCTTTACAATGTTATTGTATACATTGTTCTCCTGGTTCTGCTTACTTCACTCTGCATCATGTCACACAAGTCTTCTCAGGTTTCTTTGAATCTGTCTCTCGTCACTTCTTATGGCACAATAATATTCCATTACATTCAGATGGCATCATTTCTTTAGCCATTCCCTGGCTGATGGGCGTCCCCTTAGTTTCCAGTTCTCTGTTACTACAGTAACAGCTGCTATAGATATTTTTTGTACGTGGGGCTATTTTTCTTTTCTTTGACCTCTTTGAGGATATAGGATTAGTATAGGTGTAGTTGAGTCAAAAGGTGTGCACAGTTTAATGGTTCTGAGAGCACAGTCCTAATTTGCTTTCCAGAATGGCTGCAGCAATTCGCAGCTCCACCAACAATGCATTAGTGCCTCTGCTTTTCCTCCCCACCACCAGCATCTGCCCCCCTTTTTTGGTCACCTTTGCCAATTTGATTCCCCAAGCATTTACCGAAAGTTTCTGATGTATAAGGCATTGCACCAGGCTTTAAAGATACAACTCTTAGTTCTACCAAGGCAAAATTTAAACAAAGCCAAGTGACACAACAACCTGGTCTGATAGCATAGACCACATTCTGTATTTCTCCGGAGATGAAGAGGGTATGTTTCCTCATCAGTTCTACATGACCAGGACATGACATCATTTGAAGAGTTAAAAGGTGTGAAGAGCTAGGGAGATCAGACAAGGTTCTCCGTGGAGAACAACCTTCCTGGCCCCTAGGAAATCAAATTTCCAAATGTCAGCTCTTCAGCTTGGAATCCAAGGCTTCTCATTAACTGGCCTTGTTCTGTATCTAGCCTGCCTAGAGTCACAACATCATGGAGATGGCAGAAAGACCTCAAAATCAGGAAAGCAGAGTCCCAGCTGTGTGACCCTAGGCAAATTAGTTAACATCTGTGAACTTCAGTTTTCTCATCTGTAAAATGGGGATCATAAGCATGGTTTGGCAGAAAGAGAACCAAATTGAGAATTAAAATCCTGGCTCTGCACTTGGGGTTGAGCTATATAAGCTCTCAGGTATGTCCTTCCTGGATCAAACATTCTGTTTAGGATTGTGAGGAAAGTTGTCTCTAAACATTGAAGTGCTCTCAAACTGTAATGAAAATTATTATTATTATGGGATGTCAGAGCTGAAAGTGACCTTAGAAACCATCTTGTCTAACCCTTTTACAGAGGGGGAAACTGAGACTCGGTAGTCACACAAGTTGTTCAGGACACTGTCAGAGTGTGAACCAGGCTCCTGGTTGGTAATCCAATATTACCTCCCAACATGTGCCCCTTTACCCTTCAGGTAGCCAGTTCAAAGAGCCCTGGAGTGACTCCCAGCTCTGCCACTAATTTCTTGCATGACCTTGGACCAGTCACTTCACTGGCTTGGGCCTCAGTTTCTTCACTTGACAGACAAGAGGATGGGGCCAGGTGATGGCCAAACTCTCTTCTGGCTCCAAGCTTCCCCTGTCAGCCCTGAGCTTGAGCTCTTGCCTGAGATAGACCTGGTGTTTTCCATACTACTCTGTAACAGAGGCAGGGAGAACACATCTCGTAGAACAGGGCTAGGCACAGAAAGGTCCCTTGAATTGTTCTGTGCCCCACTCACTCCACCTCTCTCATAGAAGCTATAAAGCGGTGGGGGGAGAAGTTATCATTTTTTTACAAGGATAGAAAAGTATTCCTTTAACCCGATACCCTTCCTATGGTGATTTACCAAGGGCCGGGACAAAGGAGATCCCTGAAGCTGAGGGTTGGGGAGCCACTGTTTCTTAGATGGACCTCTGGGAGGGAAGGACATGGTAGGAGGCAGGCAGGCTCCTTGACTGGCCTGACTGGAGACCACCTGGCCTCAAGGACAGGCACCCAGAGCTGCTCAGGTATCACACACTGAGAATGGTGCCCACTGACTTTGGCATCAGTAGAGACCCAGGTTCAGCTCATGCTTTGGACACTTCTTGAGAGACTGTGTCCGTGGCCAAGTCACTTGATCTCTCTAAGCTTCATTTGCCTAGGTCACTGGGCTGTATGTAGGTAGAATCAGAGTGAACAATGTCCAGAAAGCTGTGAATGACAAGTCATGTAGCTTAGGAGACAGAGTACTAGACTTGGGGTCTGGAAGAGTCAGACACTTATTAGCCCTGTGACCCTGGATAAGTCACTTAACCTCTGTCTGCCTCAGTCTCTTCACCTGTAAAGTAAGGGGGTTGGATTTGATGGACTCTAAGGACTGTTCCAGCTCTCCAGTCATGGTCCCAAGAATGTTAGCCACTGAAGGTGGGTGACCTGGTTTCTCTCCCTGCTAGTGCTAGATAGTCCAGTCCGCCTTTCAGATTCTCAGTTTCCTTATATGTAAAATGGGGATAAAAATCTTTGTTCTGCATGACTTGTGGACCCAAGTGGAATAAGAAAATTGGAACCACAGGGAGTTTCAGTTGGTGCTGCTACTGCTGTTAAAATAGACTATCCCAGACTAAAGTCTAGGAGAGTGGGAGGTGTAAAGAAATGGGAGGGCTGAGTTTGAATGCACAGCTAATTGAATTGGGTTCAGTTAGTTGCAGGTCATTTTCAAAAGTACATTGATGAATTGGAACATATCGAGAAGAAAGCAACCAGTATGGGCAGAGGAATGGAGACCAGGCCATAAAAATTTCAGTGAAAGGAACTGGACATGTTTTATGAGAAAAGAAGGGGGGGCAGGGGAGCCAGAGTTGGAGTTGTGGTGACTGTATTTAAGGACTGTCTTGAGGAGGCAGAATTAGCCTTATTCAGAGCACAGAACCAGGAGCAATGGGTATAGGTTGGAGAGAGCCCAGTGCAGAGCTTCCTAACAGTTAGAGCTATGCCCAAGCAGAAGGGGCAACCTCCAGGCCTCCACTCCTCAGGAGCCTTCTAGCAGAGACTGAAGGACCACTTGTTGGGGCTGATGTACAGGGGACTCTTGGTGATGTGCTCTAAAGTCTCTGGATATGAAGGAGAACATGTATAGAGCACATAAAGGCTTGCAAAGCACTACATACCCCATTTCATTTGATCCTAACAATGGGCACATTGGATAAGTGCTATTCAGTGTGTGAGGCGGGATCCAAAGCCCAGGCTATCCTGGAATGCTTTACTTCAGTTCTTTGCTCTATACTGCCCCGATGCATGTCTGACTTTGTGTTGACAATAAAATTAAGAGCATGCTGCCTCCTTCTGCTCTGGTCACTAGCACCAGAAGGAATGGGACCTGGGGGGGCAGAGCCAAGATGGCGGCTGAAAAGCAGGGACTAGCGTGAGCTCCCCGCCGAGTCCCTCCAAAAACCTATAAAAATGGCTCTGAACCAATTCTAGAACTGCAGAACCCACAAAATAGCAGAGGGAAGCAGGGCTCCAGCCCAGGACAGCCTGGATGGTCTCTGGGTGACATCTATCCCGAATGGAGCTGGGAGCGGAGCAGAGCAGAGCAGAGCCCAGTGTGGGCGGTGCAGACCAACCAGACCAGGAGCCGGCGGAGCGTGCCCTAGCGCCCTGAATCAGTGAGCTGCAGCAGTTACCAGACTTCTCAACCCACAAACACCAAAGACAACAGAGAAGGTTAGTGGGAAAAGCTGTGGGAGTGGAAGGAGTTCGAGGTTCGGCTACCATCCCCAGGGGCAGGGGAGGTGGGGCAGTGGAGGTGGGGCAGCTACAGAACTACAGCTGCAGTTGCTTCTGGCCCCAGGTCCACCTGGTGGGAGGAATTAAGTGGCAGATCAGAGCAGGAGTGCAGAGCCTGCTGAAGATCTAAGTCCAGTCGGGGTTGGGGTTCTTGGGGAAGGAGGAGTGCTGGTGTGGCAGAGCTGGCACATCCCCCCAAGCTTGGAACATAGTTCTCTAAACTCTACAAGCAGTCATACCCTGATGAAAAACTCAAGGGTCAAGTTAGTTGGCTGGGAATATGGCCAGGCAGCGAAAACGCACCCAGATTCAGTCTCAGACTTTGGAATCTTACTTTGGTGACAAAGAAGACCAAAACATTCAGCCAGAAAAAGTCAACAAAGTCAAAGAGCCTACAACAAAAGCCTCCAAGAAAAACATGAACTGGTTTCAGGCTGTGGAAGAGCTCAAAAAGGATTTGGGAAAGCAAGTTAGAGAAGTAGAGGAAAAATTGGGAAGAGGAATGGGGCCTGGGGAAGGGGGGAAGAGGAGCAGGCTTCTGTAAGAGGGGATGGCTGACAAAGAGGAAGCCAACTCTGCTCCCATGCACCCCAGGTGGGGCCCATTTGCTGGCAGTGTGCATGCAGAAAGGCCCAACTGTGATATTCAAACTCAATGACATTCCCCCTTTATTTCTTAGGATTTTAAGCTGAAAGATTATATAGCTCAACCACCTCACTTTACAGATGAGGAAACTGAGGCCCAGGGAGGCAGAACAATATCTGGCTCAAGATCATAGGAACTTAGTTAGGGTTAGAGTTAGAAAGAACCTTAGAGGCCATGTAGTCTAACCTCCTAATTTTCTAGATGAGGAAACTGAGGCACAGGGAGGTGGAGACACTGTCCTAATGTCAGGTAGAAAGTGTCATAACTGAGGGGTTTGAATCACTCTTTCCATGGAACATCCCAGGTTTAGAGAAGGAAGGGACCTTAGAGGTCATCCTCAACCATTCAACCCTCTCTTTTGGCAGGTGAGAAAATAGACAAGAGAAGGGAACGGACTTCTCCAAGGTCACTCAGCTTGAAAGCCTGAAACTGGCATTTATGTGCAAACTCCAAATCCAGGGTTCACACCTCATTTACCTGGAAAGTGAGAAGCTGTTGACCTAGAGCCATAATAGACTGGCATTAAAAGACCAAGCCCAGCTGATGCCAGGGTAGGGGGCATAAGGCTCAGGTTTGGGGTCTGGGCTGCTCCCACTCTGTTAGACTAGCCTCAAAGTATTGTGTCAGATGTAGGTGGGGGGGATGAGTACATTTCACGGTACATTCATCCAATGAGCTGGCGTAGGGAACCTCTCACTAGGTCCCCCCTCCCGAAGTAGGGCTACACTAGAGGTGGGGAACCCATGGTCTTGATTTGTTTTGTAAAACCTGGGCTCAGTCAAAGGGCTGCACTTGGGGACCTAGAGGGCTATGTGTGAGCTTGAGGCTGAAGGTTCCCCACCCCTCGGCTACACTTTCCCAACTGGTATCCAGTGCAGGTTGGCGATATCTTTCCCTATCGAAAGCGTGCTCAGGTGGCTATTTGGCCTCAGTCTGGCTTGTTCTGTTAGAAAAAGCATCAGTTATGCCAAATGTCGAATAACAAGCAGCCATCCTAATCGGTGACCATGGCACAATGGAAAGAGATTTAGAGATGAAGGACTTGGCTTCTAATACTTAAAAACTCCATGCATGACCTTGGGCAAGTCCTTCCCCTTCTCTTTGCTTGTTTCCTCCTCTGTAAAATGGGCGAATTGGGCTATATTACCCCTGCAATATCTTTCACCTCAAAATATATGAAGCTATGATATTGAACCCCTTCCCCAGTATCTGCTCTGACCATTCCTCTGTTTGTGTGCCTGGCCCCCATGCTAGGCTCTGCTAGGGGAGACAGAGGTTTAGGGATGACATTTTCCCTGCTCTTGGGAGCTTCCCATTTACCTGGAGAGAATGAGGCACAGGCACTAATAATGCCTTCAGTGGCCCCAAGGAAGCACAGGCAAGGCCTGTCCCTCTGGAGCCTGGCATACCCTGCTGCACTGTCTCAGTCTCCTGGCCCAAGCCATCCAGTGCCAAGGAAAGCCTCAGAAAGTATACCCTAGTCAGCACTTCTTAAACTGTGGGTCATGAACTCCCATAAGGGGTCGCAACCCACAGTTTAAGAAGCACTGAAGGGGTGTGAGAGGAAAAAGGCTAAGAAGCTTTGATCATGCTTTGGAGTTGAAAATTCTGCCCTCGGACACACATGAGAAAAAGAGACAGTGGTTTTGTGCACCAGCAGTGTCATGCAATGAGTGAGGAGCTGTTGAGACTGCTTCTTTGAAGTCTGGGAGCACCAAGTGCCCAGCCACCAGCAGGTGTCAGTTACCTTGGACACAGGGATTGCTGAGACAAAATCAAGGAATGGGGGAATGGTAGAGAGGGAAGCCAGAGATACACATGAAAGGGAAACTGGGGGAAAAGATGGCAGGACAAGAGAAAAGAGACATAGTCTAAGAGATAGGGAAAGAAACAAGAGAGGCACGTGAAACCCTGAGAAAGGGGTCCCAGAGACACCCAGGAGCCTGAGACAGGAGTGTAGACAAGAGAAAAGAAATGAAGATGAAGAATAGAGGCAAAAATAAAGTGAATAAAGTGAGTGGAGAGTTGAATGTTTGCTAGGTGAGAAAAGGAAACATGAGTGTGTTCTCTGCTGGGGGGGGGGGCCCATTTGGGGCCCGCCACCATCTGAGGAGGCCTGGCGAATCTCTAAGAATTCCAGAGCTTCTAGCACATATATTCAGAAAACTTGGGGCATTTTGACCCTAAATAAAGAAGAGCAACCTCCCAGCCTCCACCCTGTTTACACCATCTTGCTCAAGCCACCTGTTTATGATGGGATTCGCTGCTGCCTCTCCCTGGCTATGGGCCGAGGCTGGAGGTGCTGCAGCGGCTGGACTGCTCACCTGGTGCTGGGCGGGCAGGGACAGGCGTCCAGGGCCCAGAGGAGGCGAGGGGGGAGCATGCCCTGCACTGGTTCCCCGAGGTGAGCACCGAAAAACTGTCAGAGAGGCAGCCAGCCGCCCCCTCCGGCCCCTCACCCCCCCCCCATCCCGCCTCACCCTCTTGCCCCTCGTCCCTTCCTCCCCACTCGTCCCTTCCTCCCCCCTCATCCCTTCGGCCCCTTCACACCCTCGCCACTCGTCACCCCACCCCCTTCAACCCCCCCGCCCCCAGGCCCCCTCATCCCCTCATCTCCCTGCCCTCTTCACCCTTCATCCTCCTGCCCCCTCACCTCTCGCCTCTCGTCTCTCGTCCCCCTCCGCCCCCCTCATCCCCTTGCCCCTCATCCCCTGCCCCCTCACCCCACCCTGCTCTCCTCACCCCCTCGCTCCTCATCCCTCCGCCTCCTCCCCTCCTAGCCCCTCACCCCCTCGCCTCTCGTCCCCCTCATCCACCTCCCCCCTCACACCCCCGATCCCCTCACCCCCTTGCTCTTTCACCCCTTCGGCCCTCACCCCCCTCTCCTCCTCGTTCCTCATCCCCCGCCCCCTCACCCCCTCGCCCCTCATCCCCCCGCCCCCTCATCCCCTAACCGCTCGCCCCTCGCCTCTCGTCCCCCTCATCCACCGCCCCCTCACCCCCTTGCCCCTCATTCACCCGCCCCCTCACCGTATCTCTCCCTCGCACCTCATCCCCCCGCCCCCCTCGCCCCTTCACCCCTCGCCCCTCATCCACCCTGCCCTCCAACCTCCCTCACCCCCGCTCCCCTCTTGTCTCTCGCCCCCCTTGCTCCCCTCCCCTGGTCTGCGCCCCTTAGAGCGCGCGCCTCCACCCTGAAGAGAGGTCAGCCAGATAGCTCTGTGCCCCTGTGCCCGCCCTCCTGTCCGTCTGTCTGTCCATCTCCCCGGCAGCCAGCCTGGGCTAGGGGTGGGGGTGGGGGGCCGCGGAGGAAGCCCGGGGCGAAGGGACAAGCGGCACAAACCCCTCCACCCCGAAAGTGGCTCAGATCGGCTCGGAGGGAGGGAACGAGCGGCGCCAGGCCAGGCTGCGAGGCTGCTTTGCCTGCTGCCTGCCCGGCCCGGCGCAGCCCAGCCCGGCCAGAGAGAGAAGGAGGGAGCGTGAGAGAGGGGAGGGGGGAGAGGGAGAGAGAGAGAGAGAGAGAGAGAGAGAGAGAGAGAGAGAGAGAGAGAGAGAGGGAGAGAGGGAGGGAGGGGAGGGGGAGGGGACTGCGAGCGCGGGCGCGAGCGCGCGAGCCTGTGGGGAGGGGGAAAGTTTGGCAGAGGCTCCTGGGGGCTGCTGCTTTAGCTGGCCGAGCGCGCCGTCGCCGCCAGAGCGCTCCTGGACTGCGCGCCCTCCGGACCTCAGAGGAGAGCGCCCCAGAGCCCGAGCTCGGCGCTGGGGGCGCGGACCCCGGCGCGCCCCAGCCGCCCCGATCCCAGCCAAGCAGACCGGAGCACAGCCGAGCGGAGCCGAGGGAGCGGACCCGGGCTGCCTGCGCCTCGCGGCCCGCCGCAGGCCAGCGCACCGACATGCGGCGCCGCACGGCAGCCGCCCGGGCCGCCCGAGACACCGACCCGCCACCATCCCCGGACGCCGCCGCTGAGGGTCCGGGACCGTCGGGGCGAGGAGCGGAAGGAGGAGCGGTGGCGCGGCCGCACCCTGAGGTGGGACAGGGGGGTTAGCCGGCGCGGCTGCGGCGGGGGCTGCGGCGGAGGCTGCGGGAGCGGGAGCGGGGACAGGAGCGGGAGCCCCGGGGAGGAGCGGGGAGGGCGCGCCGGGGCCTGGCCTCGAGCAAGGAGAGAGCAGCGCGCCGCGCGCCTCTGCGGCGGCTGGGGAGACAGAGTCCGGGAAGGCTGGCAGGCAGGGTAGAGCAACAAGTGCTCGAGCGAGCGCGCGAGGCGGCCGGCCGGTGGGAGGGGGGGCGGCGATCTGCAGGTGTGGGGGGGCGGCGAACCGCCGGGGAGAGGGCACCGCGCTCGGACGCAGGAGGTGGGGCGGGGGAGAGGCAGGGCGCGCCGGCCGGGCGCTTGGCTGGGCTGCAGAGCCGAGACGGGAGACAGGAGGCAGGGCAAGAGGAAAGCGGAGAGCAGAGAGCGCCTCCAGGGAGCGCAAGAGACTGGAGGAGATGCAAGCGGCGGGGCCGTCCCGGCGCTGCCCTGCACGGAGGCGGACGCGTTATCTCGGGGACCCACCTCCCTCTCCCGTTAGTGCCGCAGCGGCAGTACTGGTTGGGCTGGGCCGGGCCCCCAGCCGGGGAGCTAGAGTGAGCGCCGGCAGCGGCGCGGCTCCTCCAGGCAGCCAGGCGGCCGGCCCGGCGAGCAGCAAAGCCAGGGGGCTCCTGGCGGCCTCTCCGGCTTGTCTCGGGGTCTCCTGCCTGCCTGTGTGCACGCCCGTGCCCCGGGCGCAGGCGGGAGGTAGGCAGGAGGCAGGCGGTGGGCTTGGCTCGGCTCCCAAGCTAGCGCTCTCTCTCTCTCGCTCTCTCTCTCTCTCTCTCTCTCTCTCTCTCTCTCGCTCTCTCTCTCTCCCCCCCCCATCCCTCTCTGTCTCTGTCTCCCCTGTCTCCGTCTCTCTGTCACACACACACACACACACACACACACACACACACACACTGCAGGACCCGCGGGCGCTCGCCTGCTGCCCGCCGCCGGGCCGGGCCGGGCCGGGCCGGGTTCCCCGGCTTCTCTCTGATCGCCAGCCTGCGGGGTTGGGGGAAAAGGACGGGACGGGTTCGGGGAGTCCGCTGGCGCCTTGGCCAAGCTGCCACTCAGCGGGCTGCAGGATCTCTCAGCAGGTAGGTAAGCGCGCAGGCAAAAGGATGGGGCTGAAAACCGGGGGCCCAGGCCGCAGGATGGCGTGGGGGCCGCCGACGGCCGCCAGCTTGGTATCTAAAAAGCCATCCTGCTTTGGGGGCTGCTTGGTTGGGACCCCGCCCTCTTGCGCTCCCTCTCCGCAGTGTCACGGTCAATATTTTGGCAGTTAGCTCCAAGAGGGGCAGGTGCTGGCTCAGAGCCAAAGGAGGGGGTGAGGGGGTGAGAGCTGAGGTGATCTAGGGGCCGAGATCTGTTGTTACCTTTTACAAACCGGTTCTTACTCGCTGGACTTGAGCCGAAGTCTCTGTGACATCTTTCTTCTCCCTCTCCTCCAACCCCACCCCCAGTCTCTTTCTGTCTCTGTGTCTCCTCCCTTCTCTCTCTCTCTGTCTCTCTGTCTCTCTGTCTCTCTCTGTCTCTCTCTGTCTCTCCCCCTGTCTCTCTCTCTCTTTCCCTGTCTCTCTCTCTCTCTCTCTCTCTCTCTCTCTCTCTCTCTCTCTCTCTCTCTCTCCTTCTCCCCCTCCTCCTCCTCCTCCTCCTCCTCTCCCTCCTCCTCCCCCCTCCCTTCCTTTCTCTCCCTGCCTCTGTGTCTCTCCACTCCACCTCTCTCGGTTTCTGTCTGGTCTCATCTGCATGTCTGTATCTCTGTGTCTGTCTCTGTCTCTGTCTCCGCCTGTCTCTGTCTCTGTCTCCGCCTGTCTCTGTCTCTCTGTGTCTGTCTCTGTCTCCGCCTGTCTCTGTCTCTCTGTTCTCGCCCTACTCCTCCTTTCCCGACCTGAAAGACGTGGGATAATCTTGCTAGGGCACCCGCTGCGCTCTCCTCCTTATACACCCAGACGTCCTTGCCCCCCCTCCCACTCCCCCCCGCTCGAAGCCCGTGGCTCTTGGCCACCCCTATACCTGTAGAGCACAATGCAGCTGAGCGGCGGCGGCGGCGGCGGTAGGGCGGGCGCAGGGGAGGTTAGGCAGACAGAAAGGGAGCACTTCTTGCTTCCTGAGTCGCAATGAGGGAAGCTGGAGTTTGCAAAATAATTGCAGTCAGAGAGAAGGGCCGAAAAGAGGAAGGCTCAAGCCAATAGTCCTGCTGAGAGCAAGGACGCAGAGGTTTGAGGGGCAAAATTGGCCGGTGATTCTCTGTGTGGGGCAGGCAGGAGGCCCGGCTTGCTAGCCCCACTCCCCTGCAGGGGCTGCTTCCTGCCAAGCCCCTCGGTCTAGTGGAGCAGCAAGGCTGCCAGCCAGGGGCAAGGCTGCCTAACTGGGGTGCTTCGCGCTTGTCTTTTAGAAGGGTTGCATACAGCTAGTGGGAGGGAGAAAAGCAGCCAAAGTCTCGGGAGCTCCTGGCCTGTGGCACCCCTAAGTGAGACCTTGGGACCATGGCTGAGCAGCTGCCACCCGCGAACTTGGTGGCTGGGAAGCCCAGGGAGTCTGGCTCCTCTCTGGACTTGGATAGGCTGACTCCAGCTGAGGGGCCGGGAGAGGAATCCTCTGGCAGCGAGGGAGAGCGAGAAGGAAGCTTCCACACACTCAGCAGCAAAGTGTCCACATCAGGCCAGATGAGGAACAAGGTAAGGGCACAATCATTAGCATCCTCTACATGGCCCAGTCTTCTGTGCAGGTGGCCAAGGCTCTTGGAACATGGGCTGGCTGCAAACCCAGAGTGCAAACCTTGCTTTTGCTCCAACTAGAGCCAGGTGCTTGTTTGATTTCCCATCCTTAGGATGGGATTAATGATGTGGGCCACCTCACAAGAGGGCCACGTAGACGAATTTCTCAGGGACATGAAGATGCAGCTCCAGAAAGGCTCCCATTTCTTAGGCCAGTCCTGCCAACAGACTACAGTTCCAACACCTCTGCCACTTTGCATTCGGGTAGGCAGAGCCCAAACGGGTTTCCAACTCCATAGGGAGGGTAGTGTTCAGAAATACTGCCTCCTAGAGGCCATTCTTGGGCACAGCACCTCTACCTGGGGGTGGGGAGCTGGCCATTACTCGAAGAACACCCAGGAAATGAGCAAACCAGTGGGCTTAGGTGGTGCTGGGTTTGTTCGTTGGAGTTGTCCTGCCAAGTCCTGAGCTGAGGTGGAGCTGGATCCCCTGGAGGCAGCTACAGTAGCTCCTCACCCTAGTTATTGGAGCATTGTGATTAGGCTGAGATGGGGGGCAGATTTTCTCCTCTCTTTTCTGGTGGTCTAGTCAGTGAATGAGATCTGTCCATGCTCCTCCTTTTTTAAATTTTCAGTTTCCAGGCAATGGACCAGGGTCCCCTACCTGGTGGCAGAAAGTGTGAGTATGAATGTGTGAATTGGTTTTTAGCAATGATGTAACTCTCTAGGGGTTGATATTAAGTGAGCCACATTTGTCTGTCTCTGCTCAGCTTCTATTGAGAATATGCTGTTGAGTATCTTTGTGCCCTGAGATTTGACCAGCTAGGAAATCATTATAATTGTAGGACTGAGGAAAATTAGGTGAAGACAAATAGCAGCGGCTCCTGTTTTTTCTTCTGAGGTCTCTTTGCACTTCCCCGCTGACCAAGAACAAATGATGTCCCTTATTGCTCCCTCATCTCCCCCCAACTTCAGCCAAGTCTCCCTCCTCTGAATTTATGTATGGACACATGCTGTTGCTAACACCAGGCTTGTCTGTTTCATGTGTGTCTGTCTTGTTTCCCCCATTTGATTGTAAGCTCCCTTGGGATAAGGTCTCTGCCTTATACGCCTCCTGCATGGTGCCTATGACAGTGCCCACACTCACACACCGTCACTCACCCTCACACACACACACACACACACACACACTCACACCCCCCCATACAAACAGTCATACACACACCCTTACACACACTCACACACCCTCCTACACCCTCTCACACACCCTCACACAAACTCACACACATACACGCACACACGATTGTTGAACCCTACGGTGTACAAAGCATTCCCAGAAATGGAGAGGGCTACTGAGCTGCTGGGTCTGAAGAAAGCCAGCCAAGCCCCCCTGGTTTGAAGCCCAATGGAGATACAGAGTGAGAAGTAAATGCTCCTTTAAGTGGCCCAGAATCTATGGGCCCAGGGGGAAGTACAGTAAATCTTGCCATTTGCAGAGTGGGTGTTAGAACCATAATTAAGAAGTAAATTGAAAACTATTAAAAAAAATGGTTGGCAAGCATCCTTTTCCCATTCATTCCCGACAGCAGGCCGGCAATGATGCTTTTTTGTTTAGAGGGTCATAAATTCTTTTTGTAAGTGAACACAGCATCCGCAGTGCTATTAACAAGCACCAGGGCTGTTGATCCTAATTCTTAACCTGTTGACGGTCAGGAAGAAATTCTGTCTCCTCCTCCTCTCCCTCCCACCACCCCCTCCTCGTCCCGCCTCCCCCCCTCCCCCTCCCCCTCCCCTTCCCTCCCTCCCTGGCAAAGTTCTAGTGCCTTCTGATTGTTCTGGTGGGTTGAGAGAGGAGAGCTGTGGAGCTCTGGGGCTAGGCCCTTACAGAAAGGAGAGGGAGTATTTGGCTCGCCGGCTTTTTGCTCTTATGTCTTTATTAAATATAATCTACGACCGGTGTCTTTGCAAATCAGTAGCCCCCTGAATGGAAAGCTAAGCTAGCTCCCCCTCATCCCCCAATCCCCCAGGGGTCAGCAAGCAAACGACGGCTAATCAAATCCCCAAACTCTGACTCTGCTCAATCTGGCCATCTGTGCCTCACAAGACTCCCATTTGTCCACAAACAATCTCTTGGCTGACATTTCATCAACGCTGATTTCCCCCAAACCAGGGATTGCTGCTGCTGCTGTGGATGCCGCCAAAGGGAAAGGAAGCAGGCTAGAGCAGAAGCCGAGCCCAGGTCGGGAGCTCGAGGGGTGGGGAGGGCCCCTCTCTCAGCCTCAGTTTCCTTATCTGTAAATGTGAATAACAGTACTTGGCTCCCCAACCTCCCAGGGCTGTTGTGGGGAATAGACCCATGTATGTGTGAGCTGTTATGATTATTGATTCATGCAGCTAAGTGGCGGTGGGGGTGGCAGATAGCCACTCATTTGAACAAATTTCCTTGGATCTCTCTTTCCTTTTCCTTTCTCAGATGAATAAAAGCAGATAAAATTAGAAATTGACAACTCTTATTTAAAGGCAGCTCTCAATTAACCATAGGGGGCTTATCAGTGGCAAATGTTTAATCCCAGACTGGCTCCCCAACCCCCTGGCCCCCTAACCTCCCAGCCCCCACTTGAGCTGTGCTCAGTCAGGGAAGGCAAACTCATTAGGCTAAGCAAAACGGAATTAGGAAGGCAAATCTTCCAGGGGAAAAAAAACCAACAACAAAAAACCCACCAACCATAGAGTGCCTTCCATGGCCCAAGAGAAATGATTTGGGGATTATCTGCATCACTGCTCCCCTCTATTACCACAGATAATTGAGAGTTGGGGATAAGCTTGCAAGCAGTGACTGTCTTTCCCACTGAAACCCAGGGCCCTAGCCTAGGCTTATGTGTAGCTAATTCAATAATAGGGTGCCTATGTTGTCAAGGTATTCTGTTTGTTAGTGTCAGTACTAAGCGAGACTATGCTTGGATTTCAGGATGGGTGGGGGGAAGGCAAGAGAAATGTTATATTGGTCTCTTCCTATTCTCCTTTCAGGTAGAATCCTAGGCAAGCCATAGAGGCATTATTGGGTGTATGTATGTGTGTGTGAAGATGTGTATGAGTGTCCTGTGTGTGCGTGTGTGTATCCTATGTGCACGAGCATATTCTGTGTCTGTGTATGTGTCCTGTGAGTGTTTGTGTGTGTCCTGTGTGTGTATGTGTGTATCCTATGTGCACGAGCATATTCTGTGTCTGTGTATGTGTCCTGTGAGTGTTTGTGTGTGTCCTGTGTGTGTATGTGTGTGTCCTATGTGTATGAGGGTATCCCATGTCTTTGTGTATCCTGTGAGTGCATATGTGTGTATCCTGTATATGTGTGTGTATCCTATGTGCACGAGCATATTCTGTGTCTGTGTATGTGTCCTGTGAGTGTTTGTGTATGTCCTATGTGTGTATATGTTCTATACATATGACTGTCCTGTGTGTGTGAATGTGTGTATGAGCATATCCTGTGTCTGTGTCATTGTGCGTCCTGTGAGTTTTTGTGTGTGTCCTATGTGTATGAGGGTATCCCATGTCTTTGTGTATCCTGTGAGTGCATATGTGTGTATCCTGTATATCTGTGTGTCCTGTGCCTGTCTGTGTGACTGGCTGTGTTCTATACGTATGAATGCCCTGTGTGTATATATGTGTGTGCTTATGTGCTTATGGAGGGGGTAAACCTCAGTTACGGCCACCTGATCAGTGAAAATCCAGATGGCCAAGCAGGGAGCCTAGGCCTTTGGTGATTCTTTGCTTTTACCAAGGGCCCGCTTCACCTTGGGATTCCTCTAAACAAAGCAGTGAGCTGTCTCTGGGCATTAAAAATGGGATTTGATTTAGAAAAAGTTGATTGCTAGAGCAAGGCTCTTGTCTGTATACAGTGGTAGTGTGCATCCATAAACATATCCCCACACTGAGAGCACACACACACATACACATAAACACACATACACACAATACACACCCTGCAGACACACATACATCTGATACATGGGAAATGCCATGCACATGCTTTCGCATGCACGCACGCATGCACGCCCACGCACGCGCACACACACACACACACACACACACACACACAGCCCAGCACATACACAGGTCTCGAGTGCAGCCTTTCCTAGGG
>NW_023494462.1:0-17757 GCF_011100635.1 Trichosurus vulpecula
TGGTTTGGTTATCTGTGACAGGCAGAAGCCAGTTGTTGGTTACTTCATCTTCACATCTGTGGCAAACTAGCCTTTCCCATCACCCTTACATCTGTGACGGATATCCCCAGCACTCCTACACCTTGTCTCCCATCATTGATACCTAACTGGTCTTGCATGTCTACGTTGCACCTGGCTTTCCGGCTTTTCATCCATTTTTATGCTGAGCTGAGGATCCTGGAGTCAACACACAGGGGGTGAGCATCCTGTGTCCTGTCCTTACTTTCAGAGGATTTGATGGTTGCTGACTTATTCACCTCAACCCTTCTTTTTTCAGGCCTCTCACCATTAGGTAAATACACAGGATGTGAGCATCCTGTGTCCTACTTTTAACCTCAGGGGGCCTTACGGTCACTAGCTTAGCTTATGGAGGGGAAAACATCTAAGTAGAGAAATGGCTTTACAGAAAGGAAAATATCTAAGTAGAGAAATGGGACTCACTATCCTACTTATTTCTATTTATTTAATTTGTCCTCTTTTATGAGAGGTCTTCACTCGTTCCACACGGTCCTATCCAAACATTTTCACCAAGGTTTTCAAACTGGGCCTTAGATTTTCTTTGAAAGGAATCTTTTTCAAATTAGACAGAAGGTAATCCGTAGGAATGTCTTTAGAAGAAATGGACTGACTAGATCTCATACTTTAGAGTAAAAACTTTTTAGCAGGAATGCTTGAACCAGAATCCAAAAGGAGAATGATTTTGGAACCAAATTCTCTTCCAAATCCCTGAAATCCCTCTTCCATCGTCCCTGAAACCAATTCAACAAAACAAGTTAAATGCAACCTATTCACTTTACTCAAAATAATTTTTTAAAAATTTCTATCCAAAGCTTTGTTTTGGTGGCAGCAGTGGTACTCTTAAGTAGCTAAGGCAGTAAATGGAAAGAATGAGATCCCCAGATGATTTCTCACCTGTCCTCAATATGACGCAGATCTGTTTTTACAACCAGAACAACTCAGTGATCAATTTTAACCAGACCAGAAAGGACATCTCTTATTAAAAACCACTGCAGTCTTTTTAATCGTATCAAAGCCACTGAGACATTTACAGAATGTCTGACCAACTCCCAAGTGGCCATTTAGGCCATTCCAAATGATCTCATTTTAAACCATTCAGTGATTAACCTTGATGACTCAGTGTCTCAGAGACAACAGTCACAACTCACGGACAAGTCTTTTGTTTATGTGCTTGCAGAAGAAAGGGGAAAATTGTACAAGATATTGAGGCAAAAAGGAACAAACTTTGGGGAAAAATGCATTCTGACCCTTGTTTTAGAAACCTGATCATAGAGCCTTGTTCATCAGATGTCCAGGCAGCTGCTCAACTAAGTGTCCCCCAAGTTTCAACAGACTAATTACTCAAATGTAAGAGCCAAAAAATGAAAACAAAAAATTCAGAGCAATACGTAGGAATGCCGATGTGTCAGAGAACAAGATACAGAACTAAAATAATATAAGAAGTACATTACATCATCTAGCAGAGGAGGAGAGTCAGAAAAGTGGTGCCCCACTACCTCCAGTTTCTCTAAGTTACACATTATATAGGCTTCATACAAAGGAACAAGAAAACAGTATCTGATTGGTCAGCACAGAGCTAGTTTCCAGACAAGACAACCGGGTTACTTGAAATGTGTAGCTTGAGGATGCTCCTTAAATTCCTTACATCAGTCCAGACCTGACTGGGTTTCATAACCCAAGTCTTGAGTTAAGCATTAAACAAATCTGGTCTCTAAGCAACAGGTCTAGTTTCTCAGCCAGGAAGGGCTAGGTTTAAACAATATATAAAGTTTTCACACAGTACTCAGGACACACATAGAAGACAGGTATCTTTTTTTTTCCCTTTGATTTTGGACAACACTCTTTATGGCTCAGCTGGGTTTTTCCCTGCAGAATTTCTAGGGTAAACAACATTTTGTGCATAAGAGAACTTCTGAAGTAGAAGCCCCATCCAGGGGTGGGGAACCTGCGGCCGGTGCTCAAGTGCCGATCTTTGACTGAATCCAAACTTCACAGAGCAAATCCCCTTAATAAAAGGATTTGTTCTGTAAAACTTGGACTCAGTCAAAAGGCTGCACCCAAGGACCTAGAAAGCCACATGTGGCCTCAAGGCTACAGGTTCCCTGCCTATGCCCCAGTTTTTGCAACTGCCTGTCTGTTCATGGTTTGCTAAATTTGTTATGGGAGAAATATCTTCTTTTTGAGTTCATGTGGTAGGTGACAGCTGCTAAAAGAGTTCTACCACAATGCAGAAATTCTAGGGCTAAAAACCTAGGGTTTTTTATGCTTAAGCATAGGTTCAGGTGGCAGAAAAAGATTTTATAGAAAAAATTATGTCAGAGACAGAGAACAATATTCTTTTTACTTATTATAATCTTGTACATTCTTTTAGGCTATACAAGTTAAAAGACAGATTCATAATGCCAGGCTGTACTTTCATTGTCATAAATGTTGAACAAACTTGGTTAAGCAGAGTCTTATCTCAAAGATCCCTTAAGGAAACAAACCTTGTTAAATAGACTCTATATGCAAACTAGGTCACTCATGTTATGGGAAGGATATCTTCTCTCTGAGTTCATGGGATGGGTAACTGTTTCCAAATACATATTTACCACAACACAGACATTATGGAGGTAAAAACCTAGGTTTTTATTTATTATGCTCGAGCATGGATTTAGACCTTAGAATAAACCTGAACAGTTATGAGCATTCTGACAAGGCTTTTTATATATAGGTAAAATTATGTCAGAGAAATAATTCATTTACATATTGTAATCTTGTACATTCCTCTTAGGCCATAAAAGTTAAAGGAAAGACAAATCCATAATCCCATACTTCCTTCAATATCATAAAAGTTCAACAAATTTAGTTAAGCAGAGTCATAATTTCATATATCCCTTAAGGAAGCAAAACTTGTCAAACAAACTCTGTAGGTAAACCAAGGTTACAGGTTGAACTGCATCACATCTCCAGGTAGTCAGGGACTGTTGAGATTCTTCCTCAGGCTTCTTATCTAAGAAACCAGTTTTAGGCTCTTAAGTAAATTTTCACATCCTGGTGGACAGGTTTGGTTCTGGTGAGGTAAGGCAAACTTTGAATTAACCAAAAATTGCAGGAGAAATGTCCCTGAGTCTAGAATAATAAAAGGAAAAATAAATTCCTGTGACACAGATTAAACTACATTTAGAGGGTTCACAATGGGCTGATTGAGAGGGGAGATTTACTTGGGAATCTTGGATGACCCTTTTGTCTTCTGATCTGAGGAATGTTTGAGGCATTAGACAAATTTTCACATCCCATGGGACAGGGACAGTTTTTAGCCAGGTCAGTAATTTCCTAACTAGGAGAAATGGTTCTTTCCTCCTCCCACCGAATAATAAAAATTAATAAAAGGAAATCAAAGATGAAAAAATATCACAAAGCTAAGCCAGGATAAACCTGTTGTACCTCAAAAATTTTCATAAAAAATTACCTTGAAAAAAACCCAGGAAGTAACTGGGAAGAAACAAAATAGTGTCTCTACAATTTTGTTTTTCCCTTAGGAAAAGAAAAATAAAAGATAAAATGCAACCCAAGCGTTTTCAAGAATGGTAAGAAAAAAATCTCCCTTCTGAAGTCAGTGTGACCACAGAAACTTTCTAAGTCAGGGAAGTAATCCCATGCCTCTGTGTGCTTGCCTGAGGCACTGCCCATTTGATCTCAAAGGGCTGGATAAGATTTGAGAGACAAAGAGATGGGTGACCTTAGGATTCACCATACAAAACCAAAACAAGACACCATATAACAAAAAATGAAGGTAAATATCGTCCCTCCAGGTTTTTCCAGGAAACTCCATTAAACTCCATTCCAAACCATTAAAAGTATAAACCTAAAAAATGAGCCTTATAGAATTCAATCTATTAATAAACATTTATTAAGCATCTACTATGTGTCAGGCACTCTGGATACAAAAAGAGGCAAAAGATAATTCTTGCCCTCAAGGAACTCACTATGTAACAGGAGACACATTTGTCATTCAGTCGTGTTTTACTCTTCCTGACCCCGTGGTTCGTAGCACGCCAGGCTCTTCTATTCACTATCTCTCAAAGTCTGTCCAAGTTCATGTTCATTGTTTCCATGGCACTATCTATCCATCTCATCCTCTGCTGACCCCTATTCCTTTTGCCTTCAGTCTTTTTCAACATCAGAGTCTTTTCCAAAGAATCTCATCTTCTCATTATGTGGCCAAAGTACTTAAGCTTCAGCTTCAGTATTTGACCTTCTAATGAATAACCTGAGTTAATTTCTTGAAGTGTTGACCGATTTGATTTCCTTGCTGTCTAAGGGACTGTCAAAAGTCTTCTCCAGCACCACAGTTCGAAAGCATTGATTCTGTAGCACTCAGCTTTTACTAAAGTCCAACTCTCGCAGCTGTGCATTGCTACTGGAAAAACCATACCTTTGTCTATATGGATCTTTGTTGGCAAGGTGATGTCACTGATTTTTAATATGCTGTCCAGATTGAAAGAGACAACATGCAGACAGATATATACAAAGCAAGCTATATGCAGGGCAATTAAGAAATAGTTGATAGAAGGAAAGCAGTGAAATTAAGAGGGGTTAGGGAAATCTTGTAGAAGGTAGAATTTTAGTGGAGATTTAAAGGAAGCCAGGGAGGTCAGTAGTCCAAATGGAGGGGAGAGAGTATTCCAGGCATCGGGAAAGCCAGGGAAAATGCCCAGAGCTGAGAGTTGGATTGTCCTGTCTATGAGATAGCCAGGAGGCCAATATCACTGCATTGAAGAGTATGCGTGCCCGCAGTGGTGTGAATATATGATGAAATAATTGACACAAAAAGACAAAGACATGGGGCTAGGCGAGTTGTATAGTCTGTATAGACTGATTTTAATGGAGTTACTGACAGTATTTTATACAGGTTAATTGCTGAGTCATCCAGACTTCAAAAAAGAGTACAATAAAGCATTGGTTAAGTTTTTTATCTCCTTGTTCCTAGGAGTGAGACACAATTTTTCCTCAAGGCTAACCAAATTGAAACATTTATGTTCTCTCGCATACAGATGACCAGAGTGAAACATTTCTGTCATCTCCCATGTGGGTAATCAGCTACAAAGGCGGGTTTTCTTTGCCAAGTCTTCTTATCCTAAAACTGGCCTTGCCGTCCATCGGCCCATTTTCAATTGACCCTGCCTTGCAGAGGTCTAAGAGGCCTAAATAGGATATAGCTGGCTCCCCACATCTCCTCCCTTTCTATTCTGTAATTTTAAGTGGCTTAAACATAGCGTTCATTATCCTAAGGACACAAGGTAGACAAAAAGTTACCATGACCAATCAAAGAATATAAGGTAGTGTAGGGAAAATAGTCAGAAATACATTATTAAATGGGTTACATTTTTTGAAAATATCGATAATTGTTTTTGCTACCCCCTCTGGATCAATACCAGGCAAAGGGGCCTTTCGCTATTTTATCATTCCAATCAATCCCCCCTTTTCTCTTTTGTAGGCACTTCACCATTATAGATACATGTGAATTCTTCCCCTTAACCATCACCCATTTAAGTAAATATGGGAAGGATTGATTGACACATTGACAAATCAAAGGGGGCAGTCCCCTTTATGAATATAGATACATAGACTCAAAAAGAAATTAAAAATGCAATTGTCTCCTTAAGATTCAAAAAGACCTTTCTTATACAGCTGTCTGGCAAGGAACATCATCAATGAAATCCTCTGGTCCTTGGTATCTGTTCCACCTTCTCCAGCACAGCATCTTCTTCTTGTCTTCTTATAGGAATCAGCTTTCTGTCCATACTCCTACAAGAGTGATCTTAGCATGATTTTAAATTACCATTTCTAATCCTTATAACCCTGATCATTTTTACAAACTCAAAATTTGAACCATGGCCAATTGTCATATATAAGAAATTCATATCAGAAGCCAGCATCTTACACTTTACATTCATCCATTATTAATTTCCTCACTAGGAGGATGAGATGTCACTTAAGGAATTAATAACAGGCTTCAGTACATACCTAAGTACATTAAATTGTCAAATTTTAACTCAATGCATATAGAATCTTAAACTTTTAGTCATGTTTCCTTGACCGCATTTGCAAAGTAAACCACAAACCTCTTTCTTTTGGCATCATTAGTTGTAACAAAACTTTAGACAAGCATGATATTAATCAAATAACAAAATAACATTGTCACATTGCTTAAGGAACATTTACAAAGTGAGCTCGCATGCATTTCTACCCTTGTTCATAAAACTTTACCAAGGTGGTGAAAAAGTCCTTAAGTAACACTAATTCCAGAGTATTGTAACAAACAAAGTTTCTAGTTATTGCAGGATTCTTAGATATCACAAATTTTCTTAGTCAAAAAGGTGTAACAGAATCTCACATTGTTAGCAGTAAGAGACTGATCACAGAAAAAATACTACCACTCTTAGAATCCTTTTTATCTATTGTACATAAACTTGCAATTTCTCAGCAAGCTAAGTTTATTGTTTAGGACCTACATAAATCAAACAAGTTCTTTTCCGGGGCTGATGAACTAGCCCATAGATATGGTTTACAGGGGTCTTGGCAATTTTACAAAATAAGGAGAAGTAACATGGATCTCAGGAAGGGGTTAATAGAAAAGCCTTGGGCCTATCTGCTATCTTTTGCCTTTTCTCTGAGCACACTTATTCAAGGTCAAGGCTTTCTAAAAATCATGCAAAGGATTTTACAAAACTTTTCTTCATAAAAATATTTCTCTTTCTCAGAAACAGCTTACAATTTATCCTGATATTATTATTAATTCCTAAGTATTAAACAATTCTTAAATTTGATCACCAAACCTTTTCCACATAATTGAAGAGAAAAAAAGAGAAAACTAAACATCCTTTTGTAAATACTAGACTTAAGCTTAATTAACAATCTCACAAATTTTGTAAATGATAGCAAAACAATTAAAGACAAAATTTGGTAATTTATGAGTTCTTAAATTACAAAACTACAAAATATAATTATAAAGACATGGTCAATTAGAATGACTTAAAAGTTTTCTAATTCAGTACAATTCTTAGCCTAACAACATTTAGATTATAAAAGAAATTGCTTTTCTAACAACACAGATGATACAGTTGCTTACCAAGTTATACAATAAGGAAAATTTTAGAAATATAACAATATCATAAACAAGTATCATCTATTTAAACTTCAAAACCAAAACCAATTAATTACCATTCCAGTGGCTTTCCCTCAGTCAGATGTGATCCCAAATTGCCTGATACAGAGAATCATTCACCTCACATTGAAGAAAATTCACATAAAATTAATGAATATGAAGCAATTTTATTCAACCTATAAAAATCTATATTCAAATAGCATTTATTTTATGCCAAGCATTGTGCTAAACACCTTTATAATCATGCGATCTTTGTAATATCCCTGTGAATGAATTCCACCACCATCCCCTTATTGAACAGTAAAATTAAAGTAAATAGAATTTTCCTGGGGCTATATAGTTGATAAATTTCTCAATGCCAGATAACAATATGCACCTTTTTATTATTCAAATATGCATTTCTAAGTTCCATTTACGTTTTTCTTGAGAAAGTTTTATAAACACTTTGGAATCACCTATTATAAGCAGTTCAGTTTAAAATGTGCTGGGCTAATATTCTAACTACTTCTTTTGGCCCAGGTAAAAAGGAAGCCTAAGGAATTTGAACCATTGCTGACAAGGTACAGTCAGTTCCCCCTCCAGGCAGAGGAGTTTGACAATTAATTGAACATTAATAATAATAATAATTCACAATAACCAATATCTTTACCATAGCTAATATCCCTATTAGATTTAATAGAACCTACCCATGAATCTAGCCTGAAAGGTGGGAGGACATGATTCCTTCTATCTCTCTAGAGCTTTAATGGTTTTTAACACTAAAACAGTAATCCCAAGAAACCTAGTTAACAATCTTACAAGTTTCATAAGTGCTGGCCGAATTGTTTTAGCTGTGACCTTCTGTTAACTACAGGTAAAGGTAGGAATACCTAGTTTTTGTTAAACCTGAAAATTTGGTTGAAGGAAACAACAGAGCTAGGTGATAGAAAAATCCATGTTGTTTATTATTTTCCCTTAAAGCATAGCGGAGCTAGCTTACTTGTACGTACAAGGAGTCAGAGTATAAACTCTGGCTGCCTGAACAAAGCAATGAGAAAACTTATATACGTTATTTTAGCAGAGCTAGCAAGCCTGTATGACCTCATTTTTATGACCCCCATGTATGTTTAACCATGATACAAGAAGAGGATTTTCCTTAATGGAATAGATTGTAAATACAACAAATTAGATAGTTGACAGAGTGTCAATTGGAATTACTACCCCAGGATCTCTGTGTTTAATTGGCCATTAACATTCCACAACATAGTATATGCCCATAAAATATTAAGATAAGGAAAAGTCACATAATTCAAGATAGTGTCTGGGCTCAAGGTTTTCACCCTTAATGGCCATGGACAGAGCAAGAAATGCTCCATCTGGATTTGTTGATACAAGATAGAGATATCTCTGAGCTTACTCAGAGAACAAAGAGACTGTTAGGATCAGGCTTTTCTTCTGGTTAAGTAGTTCAGGCCCTGAGTCTTATTGAAATTACAAAAATGATATAAAATAGTATAATATTTTCCACATTTCCTCCTTTTGGTCAAAGGTAAGCTGAAAGCTTCACCTGAAGACCAATTAAGGTATGGAAAAACCTCTACCTTAAAAGTTCTAAAAATCCTTATCTAGGTGGATTCAGGTTTTTTTTTCTTTTCTCTTTCTGTGCTTGGACATCCCCAGAGATGCACAGTAATTATAAACTACTTGTAAACAAGCAGGGGGAGCAAGTTGCAAGGGGTATCAGTAGGGAGCACAATGGGGAAACTAGAGCACCTAAGTAAAATAAGCTAAAGACACCAAAGGTACAAGTAAACAGTCTTGGGAACGCAACAGACTCAGAAAGCGAAAGAGCAGTTCTTCGTTCAGGTTCTGGTCCGGGCTCTTGGGAAGGTTGCCTGTGTCCGATGCTGTCCCCTTCAAGCTCTTTGAAACCGGAGGGCAAGGTGTCCTATGGGCTCAGATGTCCACTCAGGAGCACAGGCAATCATCAGATGTGATAGAAGGATCAAGGAGTCCATATCCACAAGTTGGCAGCTATAGAAGTAGTCAGATCTGACAGGAGCTCTCAGAACACATGTAATTTGATAATTGAGAGAAAAACAGCACACCATAGGTCCCAGCCACTCAGGGCTAAGTTCAAACAGTACAAATACAAAGTAGCTTTAAATCCCAGTTACATATTTCCAATGTCCATTTAAAGCAAAAAAAAAATTTTTTTTCAGATGCCTGATTGTAGTTATCTGGTTCCTAGATAGTAAAAGAGAGTTCTGCTTCTCTGGTTCAGATCTAGAAATGCTCAGACAATTCTAACTTAATATAACTTAATCACTTAAATTTGGCTCTCCTTTTAACTTCAGAGTACTTCAGTTCATATTATCATCTACTGTTTCTAACCTTACCTAAATTTTGTACCTGGTAAAAGAGTCCTTTAAAATATAAAGGTCCAACCATAAATTGAACTCATCTTCCTTTTAAAATCATCAGACAGATACCTTACAAAGGAGATATAATTTCACCTGTACCACTATCTTACACAATTTTCTTGTACAAAAATCCACATTTAAGATCTTACTACCAAAACACACTAATTAACTTGAATTTCCATGACTGATAAATTTTGGAGCCAATCATACACATCTGTATATAATTCTTAGAGGAATCAATTTGGTCCTATTGCCTTTTCCTCTCAAAATTTGCTATCCTATTTAATTAGACATTTATCACATTACATCGTTGCCTTATTACTTTGTCTAATCATTTCCTCCTTTTGGAGGATGTTATCTCTATACTCCTTCTAATCTTTATTTGGTCATGAACATAGGTTAAAATTGTAAGCTATTCATTCCTGTATCCTATTATAATAACTCAGAGATATTCCAATATTCATCTATTACCTAATAGATTTAGCATTGTGCTTACAAAACTTCTTGATAATATAAATTTGCTATGAAAGAAACGAGGGACTATGTCATATATCTTAACAGAAGGAAAGAACTTCCTTAGCTCTGTTTGATTCCAGGCACAAGTCATATCTGATAGCCAATCTTATAGTCACCAGGTGCTGAAAGCAGGGCTTAGGAGTAACCAGGTGGGGATTTTCCTTTTCAGAAAGGAAATAGCAGAATTGGGAAATAGAGTCAGGAAGATCCTACCTAGGTTGTGTCCAAGGTCGTCTTCAAGACTTTCTCCCAGGCATAGACATCCACCTTTAAGAATTCTCAGTCTGTAATGCCTGCCATTCCACTACTGGCTTCATGTGACCTATACCTGTAATCAGAGCTTAAAACAATATTAAATTGTAGTCCCATAAAATCTTAAATAGCAAATAAATATCCTTCAGATAGGACTGTCCCAAATTTCATTGAGCTAATAATTATCAAATCAAGCTACATAACTTTTCTGTCTTCTAAAATACTTTCTCACACTCTCAACTTAACTTAAACCATTTGAAACTAGTATTCCCTTGGGACAGGAGAAGCTTAGCTAACTTCCGTTTGTCCCTAAACTTTCTTATCTGCCTTTCCTATTTTCCCTCAACCTTAATTTACCTTTCAAAATCTTTCAAACCCATTACTCAGCCTTCATTTCAGCCATAAGACAAAACAACTCATAAGTTAGTACTTTCATTGTCATAACTGTGTATACTGGAATCCCACTCCAGCTTCTTAAACACACAAAGACACACAAAAAAAGAAAAAAAATTTGTTTTTCATGATAACTCATTCTAAAAGAAAGGAACACTTATTAGAGAGATCTGCCATCTCATCTCCCCCTGAGGGTGGGTTCTTTTCCATCAGAAGGCAAGCTTCACTAATAAGAACTGTATCCTTAAGACCCACATCCTCCTCGAAACCCAATCTTATCCTAAAAACGCATCACTTTTGCTGACTTTAAAAAGCCAGGTTTTTTTTAGGCTTCTGACCCCTACTGTTCTTTCTTTCAGTAAAAACTCAAATCCCAGTAATTGTTGCCCCTCCCCCTTCCTTCTTAAAGCAAAATAACCTTTAAACATTTGGATTCATTCACAAATTAGTCCATAAACCTCCAGATTAACATATATAAATATATATTTTTAAAATGATAGACATCTCCTTCTTTTTCCTTAAAGCAAATTAACCCTTAAATGCTGGAATTCATTAACTAAGTTGGTACCAAATGTCCTCATTCTCAAATATTGCCCAGAATTCCTAGATATTACAAATTCCTTAGTCAAAAAGTGTTATAATGTGGAGGACACTTAGTTTCTATAATTACATACCCAATTAATTAGCCTTATCACAATAATAAGGTTTACCAGGACTTTAAAAAAGCTTTTTCCATAAGAATTCCTCTACACAGAAAACCACACAAGATTGATAAGAATTCATGACTAGATGGTTCCAAAAGTTCTTGTTCCAGTTAATAACCTCAATTTCTTAATTAACTACAATTCCTAATCTAATAACATCCAGATTATAAGAGGAATTATTTTAATCACTAGTGGTAACATTTTAATTTCTAAGGCCCAATACTCTTAGCATTGTAAAAGATTACCACATTTTCAATATTGCTGATACATCTGTTTGTCAAATTACACAATTTAGAAATGTAACAGCGCCCTAAACATAATTATGCATTTTAAAACTTGAAACAACCCATTTATCAGTTAGGTGAACATATTCCTAAATCTCCTTGCACAGAGAATCTTTCATCTCATCATTTGAAACTATAACTTTAAATCACCAGATATATTCTCATAATAGAAAACTTTTTCACACAGAAAGTCTGTTCTCATGGTTAAATATCAGTATTATTAATTATTTACTTGTTATAACCACATATAACAGTTCCAGATTTTATCACCTCCCTTTGGAAACCCAATTCACATATATCAAAATCAGCTTAAAATTGCTATAATATCATTTCTTACCACACAATGGTCTTCTCAAATTCCACAATCTAAGAGAATTTTTGGGAACACAATGCAAGTTTAGAAACACAGAAACAATAATTTTCGAATGACGTCTATTGCATTTCCAGATTACCACATATAGAAATTATTCAGCTTATTACTTCTGGTATTTTAAAAACCACTTCAAAAGTTAACAATTACATTATATCAGAGAGAGATAATAATAACATTGTATCTAACATATACCAGACTTTATGTTAAGCATTTTACAATCATTATCATTTTGATCCCGTAACAACCATCATTACTACTTTCCCTTTAAAACTCAGGAAACAGGTCAAACAGAGATTAAAATACAGTTTTGCAATTGGAACAAGAAGTGTAAAGTTACCTAGAGAAGTTACCTAGAGCAGAAGCTAGTATCCCAGTGGTGACAATTCTGGGAGGCAGAAAGTCCAAATCCATCTACCTCACCCTTCCCCCACAACTGCAAAAGTTACTGAGCCTAGGGCGGTTTGCAGCTGCTGGGGACAGAGTGGGCAGAATGCATAGGACCTGGTGACAGTTCCAAACTTTGCCAATAAGGATGGGCTACAAAGGTACCCAGGGGCACAGGACTGTCAGAATACTGTCAGTCTGTGAATTTCTGTCCTTCTCCTCCTTTTGCCAGGTGGGGAAAGGTGATTTAAGTTTTCCCTACAGTTCTCCTGCATTCTCTTCCCCTAATCTGATCTGGGAAGAAAGGAGTTTGTTTTAGCTGCTCTAACTTTTACTGCAGCTCTGGCTTGGTCAGAGACAAGACAATGGTGAAAGATCTCAATGATTGTAACTCCAGTAAACCTCATCTAAGTGATCAGCATTGGGAAGGTGTTTTAGCAAGAGTGAGCTCCTGGAGGGATTTTACAGTCTCAGGAGTTCTGTCCCAAAATCCAACTAACCAATTTCCAAACTTTTAATGAATAATCAATCCCAGAATATGCTAAAATGTTTCAGCTCTATTTTTTTCTCCAAGTTCGGCTGGCCAGGCCAAACATTGAAAAAGGAAATAGAGTCTCTGTTTCCCTAACTGCAGCCTTAGAATTCTCTGGCTACCTGCGTTTCAGATTTTACACGGTATAGACATTTCACAGCACACACTCTCACACAGACAGTTAACAGACAATTAACAAAACAAATACAGAACAAATACAAACTGAGCTCAGAGTTCAAACAACAGAGAATTAGAAGCTTTCATGAGTTAGCTATTAGCACCCCTATGGTCTTTGGGGAAGCCTTGGGGTTCCTGATTTTTCTGACTCTCCATATCCTATCCCTTAGGAAGGGGGAAAGGGGAGATGGAGGAGGACTAGGACAGGTAAAGGAAGGCGAGGAGTAAGGATAAAATGCATTTATCCTCCCCATAATCAGAGCCTTCAAGGGAAGGAAGCAGGAATAGGGCAGAAGGCAAAAACAGAGCCCTTAAGGGAAAGGGGGAAAGGGGTGGGGAGGGAAGAGAGAGAGGAGGCAACGGTAGCAGAACAGAGTTACCTCTCTCAGGATCAGAGCCCTTCCTGGGAGGCAGAAGGGGAGGGAAAAAGCAAAGTGCAGTTTTTCTCCCCAGGACCAGAGCATCGAAGCGAAGGAAGAGAGGGAGTGGAGGAACAGTTGGACTTCTAATTCTAGTTTTTGACTGATCCATAGTTAATTTTCTAGATCAATCAGTGTTTCCAGGGGATCTATGTGCGTTTGACCGCAGATCTGTGTTTTACCACAGATTTGATCCCTGCCCCCAGAGCTAGCTTAAAGGGAATTTCCAGACTTCAACCAATTTTGTGGGAGTTCTTTTTGGAAGCTGGGAAGAGAGACAACTTACCCCACCTTGTCAAGGCCAAAATTCCAGGAAAAATTAATCCTATGGCACCCAAAAGCGTTGGCAAGGTTGGGCTGGGTTGTCCCGTTTCCATCATTTCCATCCGAAAGTCACGGCACCATAACTGTTAAACCTGAAAATTTGGTTGAAGGAAACAACAGAGCTAGGTGATAGAAAAATCCATGTTGTTTATTATTTTCCCTTAAAGCATAGCGGAGCTAGCTTACTTGTACGTACAAGGAGTCAGAGTATAAACTCTGGCTGCCTGAGCAAAGCAATGAGAAAACTTATATACGTTATTTTAGCAGAGCTAGCAAGCCTGTATGACCTCATTTTTATGACCCCCATGTATGTTTAACCATGATACAAGAAGAGGATTTTCCTTAATGGAATAGATTGTAAATACAACAAATTAGATAGTTGACAGAGTGTCAATTGGAATTACTACCCCAGGATCTCTGTGTTTAATTGGCCATTAACATTCCACAACATAGTATATGCCCATAAAATATTAAGATAAGGAAAAGTCACATAATTCAAGATAGTGTCTGGGGTCAAGGTTTTCACCCTTAATGGCCATGGACAGAGCAAGAAATGCTCCATCTGGATTTGTTGATACAAGATAGAGATATCTCTGAGCTTACTCAGAGAACAAAGAGACTGTTAGGATCAGGCTTTTCTTCTGGTTAAGTAGTTCAGGCCCTGAGTCTTATTGAAATTACAAAAATGATATAAAATAGTATAATATTTTCCATATTTTCTAAATGGCAATTACAAAGCACAAGACAGGGTTATCAGGGCTGAGAAGGTAACTTAACCAGTTTTACACAATTGTTTTCATTGTTTAGTTTCAACAAAATTCAGATTAAAAATTTTTTTGTCTAACACGATTTTCAGCTCACAACATTCACTCAAGTTTTACAATATAGGAGAATTTTACTACAATTTAGAAGTACAATAATAATACAAACAGAAAACTTTCAGATGACATTAATTGCATTCCCAAATCATTACATATATTGGGCTTACCAAGCATAGAGGCTTTTCTTCTCTCCCCACAGTTGCAGAGCTTGACTGTGGACTGGGGGTGGTCGAGCCAGAGATTTGGGAAAGGGGAGGGAGACTAAGGACCGGGGAGTGCTGGGAAGCTGTAGAGTCCAGCACCTGAATTAAAGGTCTGAGGAGTCATTGAGGAGGGTCCCTGAGGAATCTTTGCTTCCTAATAGGGGTTGCTGGGCTTTGGGAAACTTGGAGCAAAAATTCCACATTCCGGTGGTGTGGGAGCAAGGACTTGAGGGCTTGAGAGGAGAGGTTCCTCTGCTTGCCTAGAAGTATGGACATCAGAACGCCCAGGGGTCCAGGGCTGTTGTCAGTGGGGTATGAGAGGGCAACAAAGCAGCAAAGTAGAGAACAGGGAGTAGACCTTTTTTGCGACACGTATTTTAATTTTTGTAGTTGCAATGATTATAATTTAATTTACATTGAGATTTTAGGTGAAAAAAAAACATCAAAATATAGGGCCTAAATAAGAAAAAGCAGCTAGTAAGTGGGGCAATTATTTTGAAAAGGAACCAACTCTCTATTGTATATTCACAGCCAAATCACTCTTTAAACTTTCCACGTAGCCAACTTAAGAAGACCACAGAAAGCTAGAAATATCTATTGAGATAATTCCTATTCTAAGAAGTATTTTTGTTTCTCAGGAATATAGTAACAATCTTTCCAGTTAAATATGTTCAGATTGGCTCTCATTCTCTGCTTTTATTTCTCTATTTTGGAAGCTTTAAGCCACTTGTTTCAAACTCAAATAGGAATGAGGGTCACTAAATTGCGCATAAGGATCTCTGTAGTTGTATATAAAAAAACTACTTATTAACTCTATTGATTTATTTAATACCTTTATGTTATTAAATATTTTCCAATTCTGTTTATAAGATCATTAAAATGTTCCATATGGAAAAGGCTGACATTGCGAAGTATTCTGCTCCATCTTCCCTTAATCTTTTACTCATTTGTTTTTCAGTAATCACCCATCTTTCTAAATCACTTGTACCTTCTTGTTTTTGCTCTTCTGTTATACAAAAACCTCTTTCTGTTGCAATTTTTCTTAATACTTGCAGATACAGATCCCTATGCTTAAACTGTATCTACCCCATGGTTAAATTTTCTAAATCTACTTTTGTAACTCTCTAAATCTCTAAAATTTCTACAATCCCCCAGTAAGCCTAGTGATAATTAATCTTCTTACCCCTTACGTGAAGCGGCTGCACAGCCTGTATCGGTAAGACGTTACTCCATCCGGACTTCATGTCCCTGTTCCCAGCGCCAACCATACCAGCAGTTGCATAAATACATGATGAAGTAATGGACACAAAAGACAAAGACATGGGGCTAGGCAAGTTGTATAGTCAAGCTACAGACTGATTTTAATGGAGTTACTGACAGTATTTTATACAGGTTAATTGCTGAGTCATCCAGACTTCAAAGAAGAGTACAATAAAGCATTGCTTAAGTTTTTTATCTCCTTTTTCCTAGGAGTGAGACACTATTTTTCCTCAAGGCTAACCAAATTGAAACATTTATATTCTCTCGCATACAGATAACCAGACTGAAACATTTCTGTCATCACGCATGTGGGTAATCAACTACAAAGGTAGGTTTTCTTTCCCAAGTCTTCTTATGCAAAAACTGGCCTAGCCGTGCTAGGGCCCATTTTCTATTGACCCTGCGTTGCAGAGGTCTAAGAGGCCTAAACAGGATATAGCTGGCTCCCTGCATATTTTGCATATTGTTTTCTTGGTTCTGCTTATTTCACTCTGCATCGTCATGGAAATCTTTCTATACTTTATTGTTTCCATCACATGAATATTTTCTAACATTCTATTATGTTCGCGTATTACAATTTGTATAGCCATTCCCCAATGGATATAGTTCTACTTTGTTTCCAATTCTTTCCTATCACAAAAAGTGTTTTTATAAGTATTTCATTGTGTGTGGGTACTTTCATCTTTTCAGGGCCTTCCTTGGGTGATAAACTCATTTCTCGTCCTAATTTTTCCTCTCCTTCTCGAACTTGCTTTTCCAACTCCTTTTTGAGCTCTTCCATGGCCTGATACCAGTTCATGTTTTTCTTGGAGGCTTTTGGTGTAGGCTCTGTGACTTTGTTGACTTCTTCAGGCTGTATGTTTTGGTCTTCTTTGTCACCAAAGAAGGATTCCAAAGTCTGAGACTGAATCTGAGTGTGTTTTTGCTGCCTGGCCATGTTCCCAGCCAACTTATTTGACCCTTGAGTTTTTCGTCGGGGTATGACTGCTTGTAGAGCAAAGAGTACTTTGTTCCAAGCTTGAGGGGATGCGCTGTTGATTTCAGAGCTATTTCTATACAGCCAGCTCTGCCACACCAGCACTGCTCCTTCCTCAAGAACCACCAACCCGGACCTGACCCAAATCTTCAGCAGGCTCTGCACTCCTGCTCTGATCTGCCACATAATTCCTCCCACCACGTGGGCCTGGGGCCAGAAGTTACTGCAGCTGTAGTTCTGTAGCTGCACCTCCCCCGCTGCCCCTGGGCTGGTGGCCAAACTGCGAACTCTGTCCCTGCAGGTTTCCCACTAACCTTCTCTGTTGTCTTTGGTGTTTGCAGGTTGAGAAGTCTGGTATCTGCCACAGCTCACTGATTCAGGGCGCTAGGGCCTGTTCTGCCTGGCTCCCTGTCTGGTTGGTTCTGCCGCCACCCATGCTGAGCTCTGCTCCTCTCCGCTCCATGCACTACAGACCTCATCCAGCGACCATCCAGGCTGTCCTGGGCTGGATCCCTGCTTCCCTCTGCTAT
>NW_023494463.1:0-17060 GCF_011100635.1 Trichosurus vulpecula
TGGGAAGGGGTTTTAGCAAGAGTGAGCTCCTGGAGGGATTTTACAGTCTCAGAAGTTCTGTCCCAAAATCCAACTAACCAATTTCCAAACTTTTAATGAATAATCAATCCCAGAATATGCTAAAATGTTTCAGCTCTATTTTTTTCTTCAAGTTCGGCTGGCCAGGCCAAACATTGAAAAAGGAAATAGAGTCTCTGTTTCCCTAACTGTAGCCTGAGAATTCTCTGGCTACCTGCGTTTCAGATTTTACCAAATCATAGACATTTCACAGCACATGCTCTCACACAGACAGTTAACAGACAATTAACAAAACAAATACAGAACAACTACAGACTGAGCTCAGAGTTCAAACAACAGAGAATTAGAAGCTTTCATGAGTTAGCTATTAGCACCCCTATGGTCTTTGGGGAAGCCTTGGCGTTCCTGGTTTTTCTGACTCTCCATATCCTGTCGCTTAGGAAGGGGGAAAGGGAAGATGGTGGAGGACTAGGACAGGTGAGGGAAGGCTAGGAGTAAGGATAAAATGCATTTATCCTCTCCATAATCAGAGCCTTCAACGGAAGGAAGCGGGAATAGGGCAGAAGGCAAATACAGAGCCTTAAGGGAAGGGGGAAAGGGGCGGGGAGGGAAGAGAGAGAGGAGGCAAGGGTAGCAGAACAGAGTTACCTCCCTCAGGATCAGAGCCCTTCCTGGGAGGCAAAAGGGGAGGGAAAAAGCAAAGTGCCGTTTTTCTCCCCAGGACCAGAGCCTCCAAGGGGAAGGAAGAGAGGGAGTGGAGGAACAGTTGGACTTCTAATTCTAGTTTTTGACTGATCCATAGTTAATTTTCTAGATCAATCAGTGTTTCAGGGGATCTACGTGCGTTCGACCACAGATCTGTGTTTTTTACCACAGATTTGATCCCTGCCCCCAGAGTCAGCTTAAATGGAATTTCCAGACTTCAGCCAATTTTGTGGGAGTTCTTTTTGGAAGCTGGGAAGAGAGACACCTTACTCCACTTTGTCAAGGCCAAAATTCCAGGAAAAATTCATCCTATGGTGCCCAAAAGCATTGGCAAGGTTGGGCTGCGTTGTCCCGTTTCCATCATTTCCATCCGAAAGTCACAGCACCATAACTGTTAAACCTGAAAATTTGGTTGAAGGAAACAACAGAGCTAGGTGATAGAAAAATCCATGTTGTTTATTATTTTCCTTTAAGCATAGCGGAGCTAGCTTACTTGTACGTACAAGGAGTCAGAGTATAAACTCTGGCTGCCTGAACAAAGCAATGAGAAAACTTATATACGTTATTTTAGCAGAGCTAACAAGCCTGTATGACCTCATTTTTATGACCCCCATGTATGTTTAACCATGATACAAGAAGAGGATTTTCCTTAATGGAATAGATTGTAAATACAACAAATTAGATAGTTGACCGAGTGTGAATTGGAATTACTACCCCAGGATCTCTGTGTTTAATTGGCCATTAACATTCCACAACATAGTATATGCCCATAAAATATTAAGATAAGGAAAAGTCACATAATTCAAGATAGTGTCTGGGGTCAAGGTTTTCACCCTTAATGGCCATGGACAGAGCAAGAAATGCTCCATCTGGATTTTGTTGATATAAGATAGAGATATCTCTGAGCTTACTCAGAGAACAAAGAGACTGTTAGGATCAGGCTTTTCTTCTGGTTAAGTAGTTCAGGCCCTGAGTCTTATTGAAATTATAAAAATGATATAAAGTAGTATAATATTTTCCACAGATATTCAATCTTGTGAAAGTTTTCAAGATAGAGGGATTCCTATAAACAAAGTTTTTAAGGGTCCTGGTAAACTTTGTTATTGTAATAAAAGCTAACTTAATTGGTGTATTAGGAGGGCAGAGTTTATAATCTCAAAGAGGATCATAAACATGTCTGAAACGTTCGGAATCGCCGGATATAAGAAACTCTCAAAGTAGAAGGCAAAAGAATCAAAACATATATTTAGGCTCCACAGTAACCAACCCATGAACCAGCAACCCCATTTTGATATATTGATCAAAGGCTTCCAGGCCCAATAAGTACGCCTTGAAAGAGTAACCAGGAGGCTACAGAGAAGCATGATTGCGTAAAGCAAAATCATGCTTCCCCCTCTATGGTAATAAGATTACCCACTGGCCTGAAGTCTTTGTTCAGCTTCCTCCCGTAGGTCAGCTCTGCTACTGGCAGCTCCTGCTTCAGCTGTGGCTGTGGCTGTGGCTATGACTGCAACTGTAGCTGTAACTGTAACTGTAACTGTAACTGTAGCCGTAACTGCCTCTGTAACTGTAGCTGTAACTGTAGCTGTAACTGCCTCTGGTTCCAACGGGAGCTGCTTTTAACCATCCAGCTTCTGCGGGGGTGCAAGGCACGCCGGGGAAAGCACAGGCCCCCCCCAATCTACCCAAGCAAGGCGAAGGGGTCGACCAGAAAAGCACAGGCCCCCTCCATCAGCTTAAGCAAGGGAAGCAAGGCGAAGGGGCCGACAAGCTTACTCCAGTCCAAGATACAAACAGCATTCAGTTCAGGGGAAAAAGCCAAACTAGTCAAGGGCACTTGTTGACTAAGTGCTAAGGAGCCCATTTTTGGTTGCCAATACAATTGGGTATAGAAATTAAGTGTTATCCCCATTACAACATCTTTTTGACTAAGGAACTTGTAATATCCATGAATTCTGGGCAATATTTGAGAATGATGACATTTGGCACCAACTTAGTTAATGAATTTCAGCATTTAAGGGTTAATTTGCTTTAAGGAAAAAGAAGGAGATGTCTATCATTTTAAAAATATATATTTATATATGTTAATCTGGAGGTTTAGGGACTAATTTGTGAATGAATCCAAATGTTTAAAGGTTATTTTGCTTTAAGAAGGAAGGGGGAGGGGCAACAATTACTGGGATTTGAGTTTTTACTGAAGGAAAGAACAGTAGGGGTCTCAAACCTGGCTTTTTAAAGTCAGCAAAGGTGATGTTTTTAGGATAAGATTAGGTTTTGAGGAGGATGTGGGTCTTAGGTATACAGTTCTTTTAGTGAAGCTTGCCATCTGATGGAAAAGAACCCACCCTCATGGGGAGATGTGGCAAATCTCTTTAATCAGAAATAAGCAGGTAGTGACAAAAGGGAAGTTATCTGCCAGAATCTGTTACCATTGTGAAAGCAGTTGTTTTTAAAAATGGGAAATTGGATAAATGCAAATATGTAAAATCTTGCTGTTTTAATCAAATGAATGGTTATATTGGTACTCTTGTATAGTCAAATGAAAGATAATGTGGTTTCCAATGTGTTAATGAGAATAATTAGAAAGGGAAGAGAAGTTTTATGATGTAGGGTTGAATCATTTTCCCATAGACTAAGGCTGGGATTTTGAAGTTATGTTGTATTTATGTGAAATAGAGTTCTTAGATGTTATAAAGTGATATAAGAGCAATTAGATATTGACACCAATAGTGTAATTAATTACTGCGACTAAATCAGAGACATCTTCAGTTTAGGTAAACAATTCTAGAAGTATTTTGGAAAATGTTTTTGTGATTTTAAGCGAGAGTTAGAGCTTAACAATGTGTATAAGACTCAATTCCTGATGTGTTCCTTTTTTCCTCTAGAAGGAATTAACAGGGACAAACCCATCAACTTTTAAGGTCAGTCATTAACCTCTTTTGTTTGTTTAAGCAAACTGGAATGGGATTCCAGTATACACAGTGAAGTCATTAAAAAGTACTAACTTATGAGTTGTTTTGTGTTATGGTTGAAATGTAAAAGGGAAATTGAATAATAGGTTTGAGAGGTTTGGAAAGGTAAATAAAAGCTTGAGGGGATATGAAAGGCAGATGAGAAAGTTAGGGGACAAATAGGAGTTAGCTAAGCCTCCCCTGTCCTGAGCATGATAGTTTCAGATACTTTTAGCAAGTTGGGAAAGAGTGTGAGGAAGTATTTAGAAGCTGGAAATGTTATGTAGCTGGATTTGTTAATTATTAGCTCAATGAAATTTGGGCAGTCTCATGTGAAGGATATTTATTTGCTATTTAAGATTTTATGGGACTACAATTTAATATTGTTTTAAGCTCTGATTACAGGTTTAGGTCATGTGAAGCCAGTAGTAGTATGGCGGGCATTGCAAGCTGAGAACTTGAAAGGTCTGTGCCTGGGAAAAAGTCTTGAAGATGACCTTGGACACAGCCTAGGTAGGATCTTCCTGACTCTATTTCCCAATTCTGCTATTTCCTTTCTGAAAAGGAAAGTCTCCACCTGATTACTCTTAAGCCCTGCTTTCAGCACCTGGTGACTATAAGATTGACTATCAGATATGACTGGTGCCTAGAATCAAACAGAGCTAAGGAAGTTCTTTCCTTCTGTTAAGATATATGACATAGTTCCTCATTTCTTTCATAGCAAATTTATATTAACAAGAAGTTTTGTAAGCACTATTCTAAATCAATTAGGTAATAGAAGAATATTGAAATATCTCTGAGTTATTATAATAGGATACAGGTATGAATAGCTTACAATTTTAACCTATGTTCATGGCCAAACAAAACATTGAAATAATATAGGGATAACATCCTCCAAAAGGGGGAAATGATTAGGCAAAGCAAATAAGGCAAAGATTTAATGTGATCAACGTCTAAGAGAAGGAAGGGATAGGAAATTTTGAAAAAGGCAATTCCCCTAAGAATTATATACAGATATCTATGACTGGTTCCAAAATTTATCAACTCTGGAAATTCGAGCTGATAAGTATGTTTTGGTAATAAGATCTTAAATGTGGATTTTTGCACAAGGAAATTGTATGAGACATTGTTACAAGTGAAATTATATCTCCTTTGTAAGGTATCTGTCTGATGATTTTAAAGGAATATGAGTTCAATTTATGGTCGGACCTTCATATTTTAAAGGATTCTTATACCAGGTACAAAATTTAGGTAAGGACAGAAACAGTAGATGATATATGAACTGAAATACTCTGAAGTTAAAGGAAGGAGAACCAAATTTAAGTGATTGTACTAAGTTATATTAAGTTAGAATTGTTTGAGAATTTCTAGATCTGAACCAGAGAAGCAGAACTCTCTTTTACTATCTAGGTATTGTATTTGTTTGAACTTATCCCTGCATGGCTGGGACCTATGTTGTGTTGTTTTTCTCTCAATTATCAAATTATATGTATTCTGGAAGCTCCTATCAGATTTGACTACTTCTACAGCTGCCAACTTGTGGATGGACTCCTTGATCCTTCTGTCACATCTGCCCCTGATCCCAAGTGGACATCTGATCCTATAGGACACCTTGCCCTCCGGTTTCAAAGGAGACTGAAGGGGACAGCATCAGACGCAGGCAGCCCCTCCCGAGACTCTGGACGAGAACCTGTACGAAGGACAACTCTCTTTCTGAGTCCCTTGTGTTCCCAGGACTGTTTACTTGTACCTTTGGTGTCTTTAGCTTATTTTACTTAAGTGCTCTAGTTTCCCCATTGTGCTCCCTACTGATCCCCCTTGCAACTTGCTCCCCCTGCTTGTTTACAAGTAGTTTATAATTTGCTGTCCATCTCTGGGGATGTCCAAACACAGAAAGAAAAAAAAAAACCCTGAATCCACGTAGGTAAAGATTTTTACAACTTTACCCCTGAGGAAGATAGAGGTTTTTCCATACCTTAATTGGTCTTCAGGTGAAGCTTTCAGCTTACCTTTGACCAAAAGGGGGAAATGTGGAATGTTTTATACCATTCTGTAGCCCGAATTAATGAGTAGCTGGAAGAAGATTCAGGACCTGGGCTTCTTTGTTCTCTAAACTTTGCTCAGGACATACACCTACCTCTGTTGACAAGGCCAGATCAGACTTACTTAAGGATATTTTTTCCCCTGTTAGCCATTGAGGGATGAGAACCTAATCCTGAGAGGGGTACCTTGCTTAAATATTTTGCAGGTATATACTTTAACTGACCCTTGCCAAAACTCTTATCTTTACAAACTTTTCACATGGTATGTTGATGAAGGAAGAGCACAGGCTGTGGGAGTCCTAACGCAGTCCTTAGCTGCCTAAGACAGTTGTCTGCTTTAGAAACAATTAGACTCCCTGGCTGCTACAGACACTCTAATAGAAAAAACTTCTGAATTTCTACCTGAGCCTTCCCCTCTATTGTTACTATATGCATGCCTTCAGTTACTTCCCAAACCCCTGCTCAACAAGATGCGTTTAGGGAATTTTTACTGCAAACTTTTCACCTGGCGCCAGCCTAAGCTGATATTGAGTGATTTTCAGGGGACCAATGTCCCCCTTAGCTCACCACCCTGCTAGCACTTTGGCTGTCCCCTCATTTTATTGATCCTGTCTGTAACTATAGGTTCCTGTTTACTCTCTCATAACCCCAACCTTATCTGTTCTCATGTTAATTCTGTCCCTATCTTAGTAGCCCAAACCTCAGGTACTCTGCATCAAGTCATTCCTTTTCAAATATTTGAAATGTTCCATAAAAGAAGTGGGAGATGTGATACCTGAGTAGCCAGCTATTGGTAGAAAAACCCTGCCCCCAGTCCCTAACTGGAAACCCCACTCTGCATAACAAAAAAACGACTAAGTTCCTGCCCTTTGGCAGTGTCCTGGGCCCCCAAGACTTTTCCAAGGAATGTAAGCTAATTAAATCGAAAAGCCTAATGCCTAACGATCTTCCTTTGTCTAACTGAGTGGGCTCAGAGATGTCTCTATCTTATGTCAACATGCATAGAGCATTCCTTGCTCTGTCCATGGTCATTAAGGGTGAAAATCTTGACCCCAAACACTATCTTGAATTATGTGACTTTTCCTTATCTTAATGTTTTATGGGCATATACTGTGTTATGAAATATTAGTGGCAAATTAAACACAGAGATCCTGGGTTGTAATTTCAGTTGACACTTTGTCAGCTGTATGATATGTTGTATTTACAATCTATTCAGGAGGTTCCTCTTCTGGTATCATGGTCATAAAAAGTGAAAAGACACAGGCTTGCCGAGTCTGCAAAATAACACATGTAAACTTCAAAAGATAACTATTGTACCCTGTATTCTCTATATAAACTATAATTGCACTTCAAAACAAGGCCATTGATTTGGGTTGTAGCTCCAATGACCACCGGCTAATAAATTCTCCATTTAAAAATTATACTCTGTGGAGTGTATCACTCACTTTTGGTATTACAATCATTGAATCCTTCAGTGCTCTGCTGTAAATTATGTGTCTCATTTTGTCAATGAGAGATTTAAGCAAGGAATGCGAACACGCACATGATTTTATGGTTCAGAATTGGAAAGCATGACAAACTCTTCCAGGAACAGGTAGGGGAAGTAGAACATTTCTTTGGGCAGTAAAGAATCAGATGCCAGAACCCAAAAATACTCTCCATTTTAGCAGTAATTATGTGGCAAAGGTAGCAATCCCTACTCAAGGTATTTACAAGGAGATTAAAACACAGTATTAGCCCACAGATCCCAGTGGTCATCTCAGCTTCCCCACCCACCAACCACTAGGGCCCTGCCTTAAAGAAGCACTCACCAATCCTAACTGGTTACCTGTCTCTTTCCTCTCCATACCCAGTGCTCTAGTCTGCAACATTCTGGTGTCCACTCTCTCCTCAGCACTCTCTTCTGCAGTTCTGTGGACTTGAAACTCCTTCTGCTTGTCCTTGTGTTCATTTTCCAATTCATCCTGTTCTTCCGAATTCAGAAATCTGGCTTCCAAATACCTGCCTTCCGATTGTGTAAGTACTTTTGAGGGCCCCTGATCTTCATGCCCTATAGGTGTAAGTGTGTGGGAAATATCTTTAAGTACAGGATGCCTTCCTTAAAATATCTGCAGGCCTCTCTTCCCAGTCTCCATGGGAGGCCTATTGCACAGGTGTAAATATCAAAAAAGACATTACAGGCCGCGGCAGAAAGGTTGGGTTTGCGATTGTCGTTCAGGTTACTGCCCGAGGTTTTACTAACATGATGGTTATTTTAAAAGCTGCTATGTTGTGATGTGTTAACGGTGTGCTCTATAGAAAATGCTTTAACATTCTGTAGTAATTTTCTCATTAGGCATATCTTTTCCTTGACATGTATATGGGTTTGAAATTCTGAGAACATTCATTGACCTCTTGATCCAATGGCACATGACCACATTATCCTGGAGAGGATATCCCAAAGGCAGACTTTACAGACCATATTATTGAATGATGAAAGTGAGGGCCTCAGATCTCGAGGGAACAATTGCTGATCCTATATTTTTTCAGTACCTTACTGAGATCTGAACAGGTTTAAAAGATGCTTTGTGCCAGAGATGTCGTTTCTTCTTTTCTTGACGCACTGATGTGGAAGCCCTCAATGTCTACTTAGTATCAGGTGGTTTGCAGGGAGTTGGTGCACTGTGGAGATTTTTGTTCATTTTTCTACTTGTAAATAGAGAGATAATCAAAGCGCTTACAACTTGAAATAGCACTGTTATTTCCAAATACATTTGTAAAGCATTTTGACAACCTCAAAGAATCATCCAGATGAGTCCTACACTTCTCATGGTCAGCATGGCAAGTGTGATTGAATAAATTCTTTTCACAACTGGCTCCAATTAGAAACAAAAGGATGCAATGCTTGTCAGATGACAAGGGTGCCATGAGCCTATTCTCCATTCATACTCTAATGTCGATGTGATGATCTGAGCTCCTCAACTGCATACGATATGGAAATTGTTATCTAGTCTCCTGCGCATGTTGAAATAGAACACACAAACACGAACACAAATGGAGCACAGAAAAGTGTGCCCCTAAATGCTGCTGTTTGGATCAAAACAAAGTGCTCAAATCCCCTATGATGCTGTATTAGGAGGGCAGAGTTTATAATCTCAAAGAGGATCATAAACATGTCTGAAACATTCGGAACCGCCGGATATAAGAAACTCTCAAAGTAGAAGGCAGAAGAATCAAAACATTTATTTAGGCTCCGCAGTAACCAACCCATGAACCAGCAACCCCATTTTGATATATTGATCAAAAGCTTCCAGGCCCAATAAGTACGCCTTGAAAGAGTAACCAGGAGGCTACAGAGAAGCATGATTGCGTAAAGCAAAATCATGTTTCCCCCTCTATGGTAATAAGATTACCCACTGGCCTGAAGTCTTTGTTCAGCTTCCTCCCGTAGGTCAGCTCTGCTACTGGCAGCTCCTGCTTCTGCTGTGTCTGTGGCTGTGGCTGTGACTGCAACTGTAACTGTCGCTGTAACTGTCTCTGTAACTGTCGCTGTAACTGTCGCTGGCTCCAACCGGAAAAGGAAAAGAGGATCTTCAAGCTGTCCTCTCCCCTCTTATAGAGTTTTTTGACATCATCAAGCACTGCCTGAACGACCAGGGCCGATTGGTTCTTGACTTGGCCCCTCCCCCTAGCGTAGCCATTAACACCTCCCCTCAGCCAGCCCCATGACTCATCACACAGGAAGTTGTCTGCTTCCTGGAATGCTCTTTGGGCTTCCTGCCCCGGAAGAGCAAGCCACAGTGTCCAGAGGCTCAATGAGGTAAGCTGAGTCATTCAAAGAAAACAAAGGCCATTCTGGCTACACTCCACCCCTTGTTATAGGATACATAATCTAATCAGCCATGTATCCTAGAACATACATTGTGATCCAATTACAAAGGAAATTAAAACATATCATTCATTATAAAGCAAAACATATCATTTGGTGACATTCCTAAATATTGGTTTACGATTCAAATGTGATCCACCCCTAGGTCCCAGCAAGATAATCTCTTCAATTAATCATCCCCAAAATAATTATTAATAATTCAAATGTCCACCCCTAAATCCTTGTATCCATTACATAGGATCAATAATATCATAACAATAAAACAACACAGCAAGGATAACACAAAATAAGTAAACAGAACACTATCATCATTTCCACTCCCCTTGAACGATTGGGGCTCAAAATCTTGGGGTGAGGGGTGAAGGTCTCATTTTCCATAGCTTCTTCATGCTGAAATTGGATGTAGAGATGGCCCTGCCCCCAAAAAGTCCCATTCCAGAGGTCATTTCTTTAACAAGCTGGCAGGAATTCCAAGAATGCTACATGCTTAGGCAGTCACCGGAAAGTGCAGGGTGCTTAAGCCTGAAGGAAACAAAACTAGCAACAAGGTTAGCCAAAACAAAGGACAGAAAGAATAGACAAGTATGGACTATAATTCTTCAAATAAAATCATCTCAAGTTTGGTTGAGATTTCAGTTATGCAAAGATCCAACATCAGAGCCAAACTCAGGTGGGAAATGTTTCTTTTCAAAAGGAACATAATGAGGAAGCCAAGAGGATCCCACCCTAGATAGAGACTAAGATTGTCCTCCCATCCTTTCCCCAAATGTACAAGTTTTCATCCGTTAATCACACAAGGTCACCTTCAGTCTGAGTGGCTTGTGGGCTTGCAGGAGCAGTTCTTATTTCCCTATTTCTCGTGTTATCAAGTCCTCTATACATTCTGTATAATTCATTGGTTGGAATTCCATCTATCATTTCAAAACCTACCCCTGCTCTCAATAAAGCAGTAAACATTTCTTTCCTTGTTACTCTCCTTTGGCGCCAAGTTTGCTGGTTATTCACCCTTCTCTCTCGAGGAGATCTATCCCTTCCCCAGTCACCTAAGTCATGTAACTGTAAAATCTTATTTATCACTGTTGTAAGACGGCTCCCTACTTCTCCAAGTAATAAATTCAAAATTAGTTGTTTATAAGCAGGGGGAGCTGTCCTAATTATTAAATTCCTATGAGGCAGTCCCATTGGATCATTGTAATATTTGTCTGTAGTTCCTATCATAATGGCAGTCTTCATTACCTCCTCCTTTAGTCTCATGATACAATCTCTAAGTGAATACCAGGGTCTGTGCTCAGTGGGCCACATAGAATCAGTAGCATATCTCTTATTGCATCCCACAGCGGCTAATGCCAACAGAGTAGTCCTGCTATCACCATCTCCTTGCTGATGATGTTCCCTAAAAGCTTGTTGAACTAGAGGATCATGGCTGATACCTATGAATCTCATGCAGTCTGTCCTATCTACTGATATTCCACTGGCCCCTTGATCACTGAGTCTTACCATCCAAGATATCAATGGTTCTCCTATTCTTTGGCTGAATCTACTCAAAATATCTGTGACCTCTTGCGGTGAGAAATCCTCCTGAATTTCCCTTGTAACTGAATCTTCACCTCGGGTTTCTGTCTTCCTCCTTTGTATGGGTCGAGCCCTTGTCTGATCATTTAACCATCTCCTATTCTCTGTGTGAGGCACATCCTGAACCCCAGTAGTGTTTTGTGCCTCATCCCCTAACATTATCTCATTCTCTCCCCACTCACTTCCTCTGCCACCATGGCTAGGACGAAGCAGGCAGTCAGGCTCTTTCTGGGCTGGGTTGAAATGCACTCTGGGCTTTTTTGGTCTCCTGTTGCTCTTAGCCACATTAATAGAAAAGTTCTCATTTGAGTCAGTTTGGTCTCCTGCTATCTGAGATTCCCCTTCTTCCTGTGGGGTAGGAGTGCCCCCATGTCTTTCACTTAATCTCAATCTTTCGTATACTAGCCGGTAGGCTGATAACACCATCCAGCTTTGCCTAGATAGTGATGCCCCTGACTGAATCCCAACTTCTCGTAAACACTTTTCCAAATCCCTAGGATCTCCTCTCCGTAGCCTTGGTTCCCAGTTTTCACAGGGTCCAGCTTTTTTAGCCAATTCTTTTGCTAGGGAGGAATAAAATGGATCCTCCCATCCTGGGATATTCATCTCTTCCTCTGGAATTGTTCTGCTTCTAAATAGAGATCTTATACCTAGCGATCCCATCCTCGTCGCCAAATGTATTAGGAGGGCAGAGTTTATAATCTCAAAGTGGATCATAAACATGTCTGAAACGTTCGGAACCGCCGGATATAAGAAACTCTCAAAGTAGAAGGCAGAAGAATCAAAACATTTATTTAGGCTCCATAGTAACCAACCCATGAACCAGCAACCCCATTTTGATATATTGATCAAAAGCTTCCAGGCCCAATAAGTACGCCTTGAAAGAGTAACCAGGAGGCTACAGAGAAGCATGATTGCGTAAAGCAAAATCATGTTTCCCCCTCTATGGTAATAAGATTACCCACTGGACTGAAGTCTTTGTTCAGCTTCCTCCCGTAGGTCAGCTCTGCTACTGGCAGCTCCTGCTTCTGCTGTGTCTGTGGCTGTGGCTGTGACTGCAACTGTAACTGTCGCTGTAACTGTCGCTGTAACTGTCGCTGTAACTGTCGCTGTAACTGTCGCTGGCTCCAACCGGAAAAGGAAAAGAGGATCTTCAAGCTGTCCTCTCCCCTCTTATAGAGTTTTTTGACATCATCAAGCACTGCCTGAACGACCAGGGCCGATTGGTTCTTGACTTGGCCCCTCCCCCTAGCGTAGCCGTTAACACCTCCCCTCAGCCAGCCCCATGACTCATCACACAGGAAGTTGTCTGCTTCCTGGAATGCTCTTTGGGCTTCCTGCCCCGGAAGAGCAAGCCACAGTGTCCAGAGGCTCAATGAGGTAAGCTGAGTCATTCAAAGAAAACAAAGGCCATTCTGGCTACAGATGCTCTCCTGGCTCTGGTCCACTCACTCAGCATTATGTTGTGTAGGTTTTTCCAGGTTATTACAAAGTCCGTATCATCCCAATTTCTTATCGCACGATTGTATTCCATTACCTTCATATACCACAGGTTTTTCAGCCATTCCCCAATTGATGGGCGTCCCCTTGATTTCCAATTCTTGGCTACCACAAAGACGGCTGCTATAAATATCTTTGTACATATGGGTCCCTTTCCCTCTTGTGTGATTTCTTTGGGATACAACCCTAAAAGTGGTATTGCTGGGTCAAAGGGTATGTACATTCCTATGGCTCTTTTGGCATAGTTCCAAATTACTCCCCAAAATGGCTGGATCATCTCACAACTCCACTAGCAATGTAACAATTTTCCAGTTCTCCCACATCCTCTCCAGCATTTATCATCCTCCTGCTTTGTTATTTGATCCAATCTTACAGGACAGATATGGTATCTAAGAGTTGTTTTGATTTGTATTTCTCTAATCAGTGGTGATTCAGAGCATTTTTTCATATGCCTATGGCTAGCTTTAATTTCTTGCTCTGAAAACTGCCTGTTTATATTCTTTGACCATTTCTCAATTGGGGAATGGCTTGTATTCCTACATATTTGGCTTAGCTCACTGGATATTTTAGAAATGATGCCTTTATCAGAAATACTGGTTGTAAAGATTTTCTCCCAATTTTCTGCTTCCCTCCTAATTTTTGTTGCATTGGCTTTGGTTGTATAAAAACTTTTCAATTTAACATAATTAAAATTATCCATTTTGCATTTTGTAATGCTCTCTATCTCTTGTTGGGTCATGAATTCTTTTCTTTTCCATAAATCTGATAAGTAAACTATTTCTTGCTCTCCCAAACTACTTAGAGTATCAACTTTTACTCCTAGATCATGAAACCATTATGACTTTATTCTGGTATATGGTGTCAGATATTGGTCTATGCCCACTTTCTGCCCTACCGTTTTCCAATTTTCCCAGCAGTTTTTCTTCAATAGTGAATTCTTAGCCCAGAAGCTGGCCTCTTTGGGTTTTCAAAGAATAGATTGCTATAGTTGTTGACTTCTCCCTCTTGTGTACCTATTCTATTCCACTGATCCATGCCCCTGTTTCTTAGCCAGTAACAGGTAGTTTTGATGACTGCTGATCTGTAGGACAGTTTAATATCTGGTATGGCTAGGCTACCTTCTCTAGCATTTCTTTTCATTAATACCCTAGATATTCTAGACCTCTTGTTCTTCCAGATGAATTTTGTTATTATTTTGTCCAGCTCAGTAAAATAATTTTTTGGTAGTTCAATTGGTATGGCACTGAATAGATAGATTAATTTAGGTAAAACTGACATTTTTATTATATTAGCTCGGCCTAACCATGAGCAACTGATATTTTTCCATTTATTTACATGTACCTTTATTCGCATGAAAATAGTGTCATAGTTATATTCATATACGCCCTGGGTTTCTCTTGCCAAATACAGTCCCAAATATTTTATAGTGCCTTCAGTAACTTTGAATGGAATTTCTCTTTCTATCTCTTGCTGTTAGGCTTTTTCAGTAATGTGTAGGAATGCCGAGGATTTATGTGGGTTTATTTTATATCCTATGACTTTGCTAAAGTTATTTATTATTTCACGTAGTTTTTTACTTGATTCACTAGGATTCTCCTAATAAATCATCGTATCATCTGCAAAATGATAATTTAGTTTCTTCCTTTCCTATTCTAATTCCTTCAATTTCTTTTTCTTCTCTTATTGCTAGAGCTAACATTTCTACTACCAAATTGAATACTAAGGGTGATAATGGACATCCTTGTTTCATCCCTGATCTTACTGGGAATGCATCTAGCTTATCCCCATTACAAGTAATGCTTGTTGATGGTTTAAGGTAGATGCTATTTATGATTTTAAGGGAGGTTCCATTTATTCCTATGCTTTCTAGTGTTTTTATTAGGAATGGGTGTTGTACTTTGTCAAAGGCTTTTTCTGCATGTATTGAGATGATCATATGATTTCTGCTAGTTTTGTTGTTGATATGGTCAATTATGCTAATAGGTTTCCTAATATTGAACCAGCCTTGCATTCCTGGAACAAATCCTATCTGGTCATAATGTATTAATCTCGTGATGAGTTCCTGCAATCTTTTTGCTAAGATTTTATTTAAATTTTTTGCATCAATATTCATTAGAGAAATTAGTCTTTAATTTTCTTTCTCTCTTTTGACTCTACCTGGTTTGGGTATTAGTACCATATCTGTGTCATAAAAAGAATTTGGTAGGACTCCTTTTTCACCTATTTTCCCAAATAGTCTACAAAGTATTGGAATTAGTTTTTCTTTAAATGTTTGTTAGAATTCACATGTCAAACCATCTGGCCCTGGACATTTTTTCCTAGGGAGGTCATTGATGGCATGCTCAATTTCTGTTTCTGAGATGGAGTTATTTAGAAATTTTACTTCCTTTTCAGTTAACCTGGGCAGTTTATGTTTTTGTAGACATTCATCCATATCTCTAAGGTTGTCAAATTCATGGGCATACAGTTGGGCAAAATAATTCCCAATTATTGTTTTGATTTCCTCTTCATTAGAGGTTCCCTCACCCTTTTCATTTTTGTTACTGGTAATTTCATTTTCTTCTTTCTTTTTTTTAATCAGATTAGCCAAAAGTTTATCAATTTTATTGGTTTTTTCATAAAACCAGCTCTTTGTTTTATTTATTAATTCAACACCCAGATCATTGGTCTCCTTTTTCCATATTTTATTAATGTAAGCATTTAGAGATATAAAACTTCCCCTAAGAACTGCTTTTGCTGCATTCCATAAGTTTTGGTATGTTGTTTCATTATTGTCATTCTCTTGAACGAAGTTATTAATTGTTTCTCTTATTTGTTCTTTGGCCCACTCATTCTTTAGAATTAGATTATTTAGTTTCCAATTAGTTTTCCATGGTTCTTTATTAAAAATGATTCTTATTGCATCATGATCTGAAAAGGATGCTTCGACTACTTCTGCCTTTCTGCACTGGATTGTGAGGTTTTTATGCCCTAGTACATGGTCAATTTTTGAGTATGTGCCATGTACTTTTGAGAAGAATGTATATTCCTTTTTCTCCCCATTCAGTTTTCCCCGGAGTTCTATCATATCTCCATTTTATAAAATTCTGTTTACCTCCTTAACTTTTTTGTTATTTATTTTGTGGTTAGATTTATCAAATTCAGAAAGGGGGAGGTTGAGGTCTCCCAATATTATCATTTTCCTGTCTATTTCTTCCTGTAACTCCTTTAAACTCTGCTCTAAGAATATTTATGCCTTACCACTTGGTCCATATATGTTAAGCAATGATATTGCTACATTGTTTATGGTGCCTTTTAGCAGGATATAATGCCCTTCCTTATCTCTTTTAATTAAATCTATCTTTACTTTTGCTTTGTCTGATATTAGTATTGCTACACCTGCTTTTTTTTTTTACTTTAGCTGAGGCACAATATATTTTACTCCAACCTTTTATCTTTACCCTATGTGTATCCCCCTGTTTCAAATGTGTTTCTTGTAAACAGCATATTGTAGGATTATGGCTTGTAATCCATTCTGCTATCTGCTTTTGTTTTATGAGAGTGTACATCCCCTTCACGTTCAGAGTTGTGATTTCTATCTGTGTCTTTTCTCCATCCTAGTTCCCCGTTTGTTCTTTTATTTCTCCCTTTCCCCTTCTCCTCTTCAACAAAATTTTGCTTTTGACTGCCACCTTCCTCAATTTGCCCTCCCTCTTTATTCCCCTCCCTTATCTTACCATTTCCCACTTGCTACTTCTCCCTTCCCTTCTGACCAACCCCCTCCCTTTTTCCCCCCTTCCCCTCCTACTTCCTGTAGGACAAGTTACTTTTCTAAACTTCTCAGGGTATGTTATTCCCTTCTTGAACTAGATCAGATGATTTTACCTCTCAGGGTGTCATTTTCTCTCTTTAGATTCTGTATCTCCGTAGCCATTTCACTAATCTTATTCTTTAGGGACTTGATTTTGTCTTCTTTTGGCTCCCTAATTTGGTTTTTAAAATCCTCCTTTAACTCTTCCACCAATGCTTTTTGGGCTGGAGACCAGTTCACAATATGTTTTGAGGTATCAGACACATCTATAGTGTCATTACTGACTGCTTCCATATTGGTATTTTGATCCTGCCTGTCTCTATAAAAAGAATCTATTGTCCTCGGTTTTTTTTTTTTTTTGTGTTCTTCTTCGTGTTTGTTGTTTTGCCTTTTCCTGGCTTAACAACAAATTTCTGCCTATGGGTCTCAGGGCTCTCTGTCCCAGATTTCTTATTCTGGCAATTGTGAGTCTAGAATTATAGCCTTCGGTTTCCTGAGGTGTGGGGGAGTGTCTGGCTCCCTGGCATCTCACTCCCTATGGGTGCTCTCCAGCACTTGCTTTTCAGCAATGGTCTCAGCTGTTTGTTGTTTGAATTGATCTCTGGCTCATCCCC
>NW_023494464.1:0-16832 GCF_011100635.1 Trichosurus vulpecula
TGCTCTTGAACCAGTGCCTAACACAACAATGCTTTGATACTTTACTTACTGGAACATCTTTGATACTTTACAAGGGCATCCTGCCCCGTACCTCACATAGCTCATACAGCTCTGATATCAGCTGGCTACATGCCTGAGCCTTCCCATGCCTTCGTAGATGCTGTAGGACAGCACCCCCCTTTGTTCCCATACTCCTATGGAAACTATCTTACTACAGCCCTAGTTTTTCCCATACGCTTGTAAGAAACATAGTTTACAACAATCCAGATTCTTCCCACCCAATATCAATCTTCCCATGCTGTCATCCCCTTACCCCTTGAACACCTGCTTCTGCTCATGTAGTGCAAAACCTTATAAAACTGGATAATGTCTGCCAATAAATCAGAGTTGCATTGTCCCTGACTCCTGCCTCATCATTGCATACTGAGATTGGGGTCCTTGCTGGTCAGGGACCCCTAACAAGTACACACACACACACACACACACACACACATACACACACTCATACACACACATATTTCTAAGAGTTCCTCCCTTATCCTATCCCTTGCCCTCCTATTTCTCTATAAGTTAAGACTTTTATACTCTACTAAAAGTATATACTATTTCCTCTTTAACCCAGTTCCAATGAGAAAAAGATACCTACACTACCCACCCTCCACCCTATGCTCCCCTCCACTGTAACAATTCTTCCATTCATGCCTGGTTTGTATGACATAATTGCTCCCTTTTACCTCTCCCTACCCAGTTTTATTTTTTAGGATCATCCCATCATAATCAAGTCAAACCCAAGTCTTCTATATATGAATACTCTTTCAAACTACTTTGGTAATGATAATATTCTTAAGAGTTACAAAAATCATTTTCTCATATAAGTAAACAGTTTAACCTTATTAAATCCATTATAATTAGTTGTTCATGATTGCCTTCTTATGTTTTTCCTGATTCATGTAAGTCAAATTTTCTGTTCAATTCTGGTCTTTTCCTCAAGAATACCTGAAAGTCCTTTAGTTCATGAAATATCATTTTTTTTCCCTTGTGGGATTATACTCTGCTTTGCTGGGTAGGTAATACTTTGTTGCAAGTCCAGCTCCTTTGCTCTTTGGAATATTATACTCCATGCCCTTTGGTCTTTTAATTGTAGAAACTGTTAAATCTTGTGTTATCCTGACTGTAGCTCCATAATATTTAAATTGTCTCTTTCTTTTTTCTTTTTTTTAAATTTGTTTTTAGTTTTCAACATTTGTTTCCACAAGATTTTGAGTTACAAATTTTCTCCCCATCTCTACCCTCCCCCCACCCCAAGGTGGCATGTATTTTGATTGCCCCTTTCCCTAGTCTGTCCTCTCTTCTATCACCCCTTCTCCCCCCATCCCCTTTCCCCTTACTTTCTTGTAGGGCAAGATAGATTTCTATACCCCATTGCCTGTATATCTTATTTCTCAGTTGCCGATAAAAACATAAATTGTCTCTTTCTAGTTGCTTTTTTTTTCTCCTTGACCTGGGAGCTTTGAAACATAGCTATAATGTTCTGTGAGTTTTCATTTTGGGGCCTCTTTCAGGTAGCAATCAGTGGATTTTTTCAATTTCTATTTTACCCTCTAGTTCTACAACTTCAGGGCAATTTTCCTTAATAATTTCTTGAAGTATAATGTCTAGACTTTTTCGAATCATAATTTTCAGGTAGTCTGACAATTCTTATATTGTCTCTTCTTGATCTGTTTTCCAGATTAGTTGTTTTTATAATGAGATTTCACATTCTCTTCCATTTTTTCATCCTTTCGATTTTCTTGTATTATTTCTTGATGTCTTAAGAAGTTCTTAGTTTCCCCTCGCCCAATTCCAATTTTTAAGGAGTTATTTTCTTCAGTAAGTTTTTGGATCTCTTTTTCCAATTGGTTGGATTTCTTTTCATAATTTTCTTGTATTACTCTTGTTTTTTTCCCATTTTTTCCCTCAACTACTCTTATTTGATTTTTAAAGTCCTTTTTAAGCTCTTCCAAGAACATTTTTCGGGCTTGTAACCATTTTACATTTTCTTTCAAGCTTTATGAGAAGCTGTTTTGTCTTCTGCATTTGAATGCTAATCTTCTCTATCACCATAGTAACTATCTATGGTGGGGTTCTTCCTTTTTTTTCTTTTTTTTAATCATTCTTTTTAATGGTCTATTTCTTAGCTGCTTACTTTATGTCAGGGTCAGGCTCTTCTCCCAGGGTGTAGGTGATAATGTCTCAGGCTTCAGGTTTTTGCATGTTGTTTTCTGAGCTCTATCTAGTGGCCTTCGACCTCTTGGTTCTTCCAGTGCTCTATAATCCAAGGCCAGGTGTGGTCCCTGCTCCCTGGCTCATTCTTTGACCTGTAAGTGACCTCAGGTATTCCTCTGTGCCTGAGCCTGGGCCCCTAGCATGGAGGGGGTGCCCTCCCATTCACAATCCTCCCCTGATCAGCAGCCCAACCCTTACACAGTCCATGGAGCAAAAGCTCCCAAAGCTGAAGCTGCCCCCAGGGCTTGCTCTTTGTTGACTCTACAATATCTGCCCAGAGGCATATGCACGTCAGTCAAGCCAGACCACCACCTAATACGTCATGTCTTTCCTAGCATCCTTCCAAGTTGTCTTAGGCTGGATGACTGCTTTACCCCAACTTTTCATTATTTCTGCTGCTCTAAAGTTCACTTTGAAGCATCATTTTAAGTTCTTTGTGGGGGAATTTGGGGGAACCAGGTAATTTCCTGTCTTATTCCACCATCTCCCACAATTCTCTCCCAATACAATTTTAAGTTTAATATACAGGGTGTTCCTAAAGTCTGTACACATAGGCAAAAAAGCATATTTTCGAGAAATGAAATGATTGAAATTTTCAACATTTTATTTAATTGGAATATTAACAAATAACATCTTCAACTTCAAATAGCATCATATGATTTCATATTCATATTCCAAGAGTGAATGCGCTAAAATTGATGGCAATCTGGAGCTATTGAGTTATTGCATCAAATTCACGTGAATCTTGCAAAACACATTGCGTCGCAAATGATGGAAATCATATTGAAGATGTTACTTGTTAATATTCCAATTAAATAAAATGTTGAAAATCTGAATCATTTCATTTCTTGAAAATATGCATTTTTGCCTATGTGTACAGACTTTAGGAACACCTTGTATATCATTAATATGTTCTCCACCACTTTCCTGGGTCTAGACAATTAATAAAACAATAATATGAAGTCCTCATTTGGTAGTGTTTGCCTATTTCTGAGGTGTAAATGTTCACACTGAAAATTTAACAATCAGTTCTCCTGACTCAGTTCTAATATACCACTGCCCTTCTCTTACTGAGGAGCTCCTTCCAGGGGTCTTTATTCTGGGGACCAGCCCAGGCTAAGCAACCTTCGTTACCTTCCCAGCTATGCTTCTGACTCTTCAGATCCCTCCATCCACCATGACTCATAGCTACCTACTCATCCTGGAATATTCCTCTACTGTGCCAGCCCCTTTCTCCTGTTGGTGAGTTTCTTTTAGGGGCCTCCATTTTGGGAATGGGCCCGGTCTGGCCATACTTCATTTGTCTCCTGGATTTATTTCTGACTCTCTAGACTTTTCCACCTTGGGTCTATAGGTACCATCGGTGGGATTTAGGCCATGGCATTCAGTAACGGAGTACCATTGATGGATTTACCAAATAATGAATTCCAGGGGACAACAGCTCATGTGTAGGTGGAGGAAGCTACTATTGTAATGAAATGGTGGATCCTTGAAGAAGTGTTGAACAAACAACAAAATGGAGTGAAAAATTCAGTGGAGGTAGGGGGTGTTGAGTCTGGGTTTAGACATGGAATTTATGAAATATATTATTCCTTTTGGTCAGCTTTCTTCACTCTGCATCTCATCATACAAGACTTCCCATATTTCTTTGAATTCTTCACCATTACTTACAGAACAATAATATTTCATTATGTTCAGTTGCCAAATTGTTAGGCATGGTATTTTTTTTCCAAACGTTTTGCTGTTACAAATAGGGCTGCTATGAATATGTTTGCACAGATAGGACTTTTCTTCTGGTCAATAACCTCCTTATGATATAAATGTAATAATGGAATCTATAACTGTATAACTATAACTCACTGCACGTTTGCATATTGCTTTCCAACTTCTACTCCAGCAGTGACTTTGAATACCTGTTTTCCCCCAGCTTCCAATTTGAATTTTTTCACCCTTTGCCATCTTTGCCAGTGTGGTGAGTGTAAGTTATCCTGCAGTATTGTCTTGATGTTCATTTTTCTGATTATTAGCAACTTTAAAACTTTTAGATGGTTTTTGATAGTTTGTGTTTCTTATTTCAAAAAATGCATATTAGGGGCAGCTAGGTGGCCCAGTGAATACAGCATCGGCCCTGGAGTCAAGAGGACATGAGTTCAAATCTGGCCTTAGACACTTGACACACTTACTAGCTGTGTGACCTTGGGCAAGTCACTTAACCCCAATTGCCTTGCCTTCCCCCCTACAAAAAACATTATTAAAAATGCGTATTCATATTCTTTGAGTACTTCCTAGAGCATGACCTTTAATATTATAGATTTGGGTCATGTCTCTATAGATTTTTTTCAGATTTTTATCAGAGATATTTAATGTTTAAAAATTTCCCCCAGACATGGCTTTTCTTCTTATTGTGATTGTACTGTTTTATTTGGGCAAAAGGTTTTTAAAAAATCATTCTAATCATATATTTTGCCTTCTGTATTGAGGCTGATTGAGAATTCTTGTTTGTTTGATTTAAACAAGTGTTTTATTGATGGTGTTTTTTTTCATACATTACTGTCACTTGCCAATGACTCACCTCCCTTTCAGTCTGTCCTTGACCTTGGTGTATATGCCTAACAGTGGTTGTTGTTGTCTGTCCTTTGTTTTTTGAAGAGGACCAATGACATCATGGGGTGATGTCTTGACTTTCAAGTGAATTGGATTTAAGTGAGTCCAAGTTGCACAAAGTCGTCAGCCTTTTTCAGGGTCATTGAAGTCCAGCGGCAGGACAAAAATCGAAATATCTGGTGGTGGCCCGGGATGCAGTGGATGATGTTAGGGCCTTCAATGTCTGACCAACTTCTAAGTGCTCCACAGCACCTGCTTCAGCTGCGTTCATGGCCATTGGGAAAAATTGTTCTCATCCACCCATTCTGCCAAGGGAAGGCTTCACTTGCTTGGGGTAGATATCCGCTAACTCACCAATAGGTTTGAGACCTATTGATTATCCTCAGCTTGGTTTAGCCTGTCATCCCAGATGGTTTTTTACCAGGGTGTGGCTGCTGTGTATGCTACAGCTACTTGGAGCCACAGGTGAGAGTTTGGTGAGAGGTAGACATCAAAGGTAGATGAGCAGAACTGAAAAGGGCTTGGCAAGTCCTCACATCAGAGGTGTGTCCTCTCTGAACACCCCACACACCCTTAATAGTGATATTGCTGGGTCAAAGGGTATATACAGTTTAGTGACTTTTCTAATATATTTCCCAGAATGGTTGGAACAATTATTCAATTACACCAACAATGTATTAGTGCACCAATCTTTCTACAATCCATCCAACATTTATCTAATGGGTATAAGATGAAATCTCAGAATTGGCTTAATTTGCACTTCTCTCATAACCAATGAGCTTGAGCATTTTTTCATGTGGTTGTTGATAGCTGGCATTTCTCCTTTCAAAAACTCTGTTCAAATCCTTTGACCACTGACGGAGTGGTTCCTGTTCTTATATATTTGTATCAATTCCTTATATATCTCAGATATCTGATATTTATCAGAGATATTTGATGCAAAGATTTATTTTCTAATCAAAAGGTCTTTATTCTAGCTGCATTGATTTTGATCACACAAAACTTTTTAATTTTATGTGACTGAAATTGTCCATTTAATTTTTTATCACCTCTATCCCTTTCTTAAATAATTTTCCCTCTAGCCATAGTTGTGCAAGATACTAACTTCCTTCCATTCTCATTTAATTATTTTTAAGGTATAATTTTCCCTCATCAAAAGCAATTTGGAATGATACCCAGAACATCACTAAACTATGATGCTACTAGGCATAAAGGGCCCATATTTTATGATAGTACTTTTTCTTGGAGGGGGTAAGGCAGGGCAATTGGGATTAAGTGACTTACCCAAGGTCACCCAGCTAGTAAGTGTGTCAAGTGTCTGAGGCTGAATTTGAACTCAGGTCCTCCTGCTTACAGAACCGGTTCTCTACTCACTGTACCACCTAGCTGCCCCTAGCACTTTTTTGTTGTACCAAAAAACTGGAAACACAGAGGGTGCCTATTTGGGTAATGGCTGAAGAAGCAATGATATATCAATCAATAATATTTATTAAGTGCCAGACACTGTGCTAAGCACTGGGGATCCAAAAAGAGGCAAAAGACAGTCCCTGCCCTCAAGGAGTTTACATTCTAATGAACGTATATGTATGTAATGGGACGTAATCGAACCATAAGAAGCTTTGAAACGGAAGGTTTAGAGGAACCTAGGAGGACCTAAATGGAACGAAGTAAGCAGAACTAAGTGAACGATTTTACAATAAAAATGTAAAGGAAAATAACTTGAAAGACATAAGAACGTTGATCAGCGCAATGACCATCTACTACTCAGGAAGACTTATGCTGAAGTTTACATCTCATCTCCTGGCAGAGAGGTGATGGACTAGGGGTGCAGAATGAGACATACATTTTTGGACATGCCCGATGAATAGATTTTTTTTGCCTGACTATACTAATTTGTTACAAGGTAATTTGTTTCTTTTTTTGGTGGGGGATGGAAAGAGTAGGGAGAAGAGTGGTGATAATGATGCGAACAAATGAAGAAAAAAGAGAATCAATGAAGCATTTAAAGAAAATGCTCACACACACAAAAGAACATGTACAGAAGAGATAAGAAGGAAATTCAGAAGGGAATACAGATGAGCAAGACTGCTTTGGAATGAATGTGCTGAATGGAGTGTATCCTTAAAAAACAAACCGAGCTGTACGTACTGACATTTGTGGCTTCATGGATAATCCTTTTTTCTCCCTTTCTTTGCATATAGAAATATTCATTTGTGTTTGTTAAGTTCAGAATAACTAAAAAATTTTAATTAAAGAAGAAATTTCCCACATCTACAATTGTAAAGGACATGATCTTCCAATCTCCACTATTTTTTAATGATGTGATTTTTTTATATTTATACATCTGTAATTGATTTCTGGGGAGCCAGCTAGGTAGCACAGTGGTTAGAGTGGCAGACCTGGAGTCAGAAAGACTGGAGTTCAAATTCAGTCTCATAAACCTACTAGGTGTGTGGCCCTGGTCAGGTCACTTCGCCCAGACTCAATTTTCTCATCTGTAAAATGAGCTGGAGAAGGAAATGGCAAACCACTCCAGTATTTCTACCAAGAAAACCCCAAAAGGTGTCATGAAGAGTGAGACACAAGTTGCTGTGAATTCATTTTCCGGCCTTCTCAAAAATCTCATGAGTTCTTCTTTAGGCAGCTATGTGGCACAGTGGATAGACCCCTGGAACTGGAGTCAGGAAGAGCTGAATTCAAATTTGGACTCAGATGTTTACTAGCTGTGTGACCCTGGGCAAGTCACTTAACTGTTGTCTGCCTCGGTTTCCTCAACTGTAAAATGGAGAAAATAATAGCACCTACCTTCCAGGATTATTGCGAGGGTAAAAAAAAGAGATAAGATTTATAAGCACTTAGCACCATGCCTGGCACATAGTAGAGACTTAATAAATGCTCGTTCCCTTCTCCCCTCCTCTTTTTCCCCTTCTACACTTTCCTTAATAGTTTGTGTTCTTGAGCTTATCAAGAACTAGACTAGAACACATTCACTTCTAGGTCTTGGATAAGCTAATCCACTGATCAACTTGGCATTTTTAATCTGGCACCAGACAGTTTTGGTAATTTTGTAAAGCAATCATAATGATAACCAACACTTACAAAACACCTACTATGTGCTAGGCACTGTGCTAAAGCATTTTGTAATTATCTCATCTGATCCTCACAACAACCCTGGGAGGTAAGTGCTATTATTATCCCTGTTTTACAGATGAGAAAACTGAGGCAGACAAGTTAAGTGACTTGCCCAGGGTCACACAGCCAGGAAGTGTCTGAGGCTGCCTCAGGTCTTCCTGCCTCCAGGTCTAGCCATCTGTACATTGTGCCACTGTGCCACCTAGCCTCCCTATAGTTCTAGCTCTGGCTGTACCACCCCCCCCTTTCTTTCCCACTTCTCTCTTCATTACTTCCCTTGAGAAGTCTTGGCCATTTGTTCTTCTATGCGAATTTTGTTCTTATTTCATCTAATTCTAGAGTCTCCCATTTGTACTATGGTTGGCACGGTGGCAAATCTATAGATTAATTTGGGTGGCAATTACCATGTTACCATTATCATTATTATGTATTATACCATTTTTATATATCATATTATTAAATATTATAATGATCATCATTATCATATTAGCTTGGCCTAGCCATTGACTATGTCTCTAATTATTGAGATTTTCCTTTACCTCTGTAGACATCATTTTGTAGTTGTTTTTGTTTGAGTCCTTTGGATGTCTCAGTAGGATAATTCCCTGCTATTTAAATGAATTTTGTGGTTATTTTAAATAGTATTTTCCTATTTTTTCTGGGTTTTGTTAGAATACATAGAGAGGAATGCTGATGACCTTGTGGGTTTATTTTGTAACTTGTTATTTTGTTGAAGCTATTTATTATCCTGATTTTTTAAAAATTCTCTTCAGTTTTCTGTCATTTGGAAATAGAGATATATTTTTACCTTCTCTAATAAATACTTAGCCTTGTGGGTTTTTTCCTTGCATAATAGCTATACCTAATATTTTTAGAACCATATCAAATGATGATGGGGACAGTATGCATCCTCACTTCAATCATGATGGGAAAGCTTCCTGTATTTCTCCATTACAAATATTTATAATTTTTTTTTACCTTTTAAATGTATTTATTTATTTTTAGTTTATAATATTCAGTTTCACAAGCTTTTGAGTTTTAAAATTTCTCCCCCTCCCTCCCCAAGATGGCGTGCAATCTGATATAGGCCCTACATATACATTCATATTAAACCTATTTTCACATTAGTCGTGTTGTAAAGAAGAATTATAACCAGTGGAATGAACCATGAGAAAGAAGAAACAAAACAAAACAACAAAAGAAACGGAGAGCAAATAGTCTGCTTCCATCTGCATTCAGACCCCAAAGTTCTTTCTCTGGATGTGGATAGCATTTTCCATCATGAACCTTTTGGAATTGTTTCAGGTCCTTGCATCACTGGGAAGAGCCAAGTCTATCAAAGATAGTCATCTCACAATGTAGCTGTAACTGTGTACAATGTTCTCCTGGTTCTGCTCATTTCACTCAGCATCAGTTCATATAAGTCTTTCCAGGTTTTCCTGAAGTCCGCCTGCTCATCATTTCTTTTAGAACGATAGTATTCTATTACATTCATATACCTCAACTTGTTCAGCCATTCCCCAGTTGATGGACATTCCCCCAATTTCCAATTCTTTGCCACCACAAAAAGAGCTGCTATCAATATTTTTGTACATGGGGGTTCTTTTCCCATTTGTATGATCTCTTTGGGATTCAGCTTTAATGGTGGTATTGATGGATCAAAGGGTACACATAATTACAAATTATTTTTGATAGGTTTTTTTTCATGTTAAGGTAACTTTCTTCCATTCCTGGCTTTTAGTTGTCGTTGTTCTTAACAAAAATAAGTATTTTAGGATTTTCTGAATCTATTTATATAATCAAGTGGTTTTCTTGAGAGGCAATGTATCACAGTGAACTTCCAGGTTGGTCCAATCCCCTCACTTTGCAGATTGCACAGGGAAGGGAGGTCCCCATTGGCTCATGGGTCCAGAGCTAGATGGAACCTCAGAGCCCATCTAGTCCATTTCTCTTATTTTACAGTTGAGGAGACTGAGGCAGAAGGAAGACCTGGAGATTTTTTTGAACTTTTTTTTTTTTGATTTAATGATTTCTATTTGATATTTTTTCATTTTCAGCATTGATTTCCACAAGATTTTGAATTACAAATTTTCTCCCCATTTCTACCCTCCCCCCATTCCAAGATGGCATATATTCTGATTGCCCCATTCCTCAGTCAGCCCTCCCTTGTATTATCCCACTCCCCCTCCCCCCATCCCTTTTCCCCTTATTTTCTTGTAGGGCAAGATAGATTTCTATGCCCCATTGACTGTATATCTTATTTCCCCATTGCATGCAAAAACAACTTTTTTATGAGCATCTGCTTTTAAAACTTTGAGTTCCAAATTCTCTCCCCTCTTCCCTCCCTACCCACTCTCCCTAAGAAGGCAAGCAATTCAACATAGGCCACACATGTATCATTATGCAAAACACTCCCATAAATAGTCATGCTGTGAAAGACTAACTATATTTCCCTCCCTCCTCTCCTATTCCCCTTTATTCAATTGTCTCCCTTGACCCTGTCCCTTTTAAAAAGTGTTTGCTTTAGATTACTTCTTCCCCCATCTGCCCTTCCTTCTATTGTCTCCCCTTTTTTATCCCCTTCCCCCTCCTTTCATGTGGGGTAAGATACCGAAGTGACTGTGTATGGTATTCCCTCCTCAAGTCAAATCTGATGAGAGCAAGATTCACTCATTCCCCCTCACCTGCCCCCTCTTCCCTTCCTACAGAATCACTTTTTCTTGCCACTTTTATGCGAGATAATTTACCCCATTATATCTCTCCCTTTCTCCCTTTCTCAATATATTCCTCGCTCATCCCTTAATTTATTTTATTTTTTTTAGATATCATCCCTTCATATTCAACTCATCCTGTGCCCTCTGTCTATGTATATTCCCTTCAACTACCCTAATACCGAGAAAGATCTCATGAATTACACACATCCTCTTTCCATGTAGGAACGTAAGCAAAACAGTTCAACTTTAGTAAGTCCCTTATAATTTCTCTTTCTTGTTTACCTGTTCATGCTTCTCTTGATTCTTGTGTTTGAAAGTCAAATTTTCTATTCACCTCTGGTATTTTCACTGAGAAAGCTTGAAAGTCCTCTATTTTATTGAAAATCCATATTTTGTCTTGGAGCATTATATACAGTTTTGCTAGGTAGATGATTCTTGCTTTTAATCCTAGCTCCATTGACCTCCAGAATATCATATTCCAAGCCGTTCCATCCCTTAATGTAGAAGCTGCTAGATCTTGTTTTATCCTGATTGTGTTTCCACAATACTCAAATTGTTTCTTTCTGGCTGCTTGCAGTATTTTCTCCTTGACCTGGGAACTCCGGAATTTGGTGGCAATATTCCTAGGAGTTTTCTTTTTGTGATATTTGTCAGGAGGTGATCGGTGGATTCTTTCAATTTCTGTTTTACCCTCTGGCTCTAGAATATCAGGGCAATTTTCCTTGATACTTTCTTGAAAGATGCTGTCCAGGCTCTTTTTTTGATCATGGCTTTCAGGTAGTCCAATAATTTTTAAATTATCTCTCCTGGATCTATTTTCCAGGTCAGTGGTTTTTCCAATGAGATATTTCACATTGTCTTCCATTTTTTCATTCCTTTGGTTATGTCTTATAATGTCTTGATTTCTCATAAAGTCACTAGCTTCCACTTGCTCCAATCTAATTTTTAAGGTAGTATTTTCTTCAGTAGTCTTTTGGACCTCCTTTTCCATTTGGCTAATTCTGCCTTTCAAGGCATTCTTTTCCTCATTGGCTTTTTGGAGCTCTTTTGCCATTTGAGTTAGTCTATTTTTTAAGGTGTTATTTTCTTCAGTATTTTTTGGTTCTCCTTTAGGAAGTCATTGACTTGTTTTTCATAGTTTTCCTGCATCACTCTCATTTCTCTTCCCAATTTTTCCTCTACTTCTCTAACTTGTTTTCCAAATCCTTTTTGAGCTCTTCCATGGCCTGAGGCCAGTTCATATTTTTCTTAGAGGATTTTGATGTAGGCTCTTTGACTTTGTTGACTTCTTCTGGCTGTATGTTTTGGTCTTCTTTGTCACCAAAGAAAGATTCCAATGTCTGATTCTGAATCTGAAACCATTTTCTCTGCCTGTTCATGTTCCCAGACAACTAATTGACCCTTGAGCTTTTTGTCAAGGTATGACTGCTTATAGAGTAGGGAGTACTTAGTCCCAAACTTTACGGGCCTTGTGCTGCTGTTTTCAGAGCCACTTCTACACAGCAAGCTCTGCCACACCAGCACTCCTCCTCCCCCAAGAACCGCCAACCCAGATTGCAACTCAGATCCAAGCAGACTCTGCACTCCTGCTCTGATCTGCCACTTAATTCCTCCCAGCGGGTGGATCTGGGGCCAAAAGCAACTGGAGCTGGAGCTCTGGAAGCACCCCCAGAGCTGCACCACTTCTGTGCCCCCAGGGCTGGGGCCGATCACGAACTGCTTTCACTCTGTTCTAGAAGTTTTTCCCATTAACCTTCTCTGTTGTCTTAGGTGTTTGTGGGTTGAGAAGTCTGGTAACTGCCACAGCTCAATGATTCAGGGCCCTGTGGCCTGTTCCACCTGGCTCCCAGTCTGGTTGGTCCTGGCACAGCCCACGCTGGGCTGTTCTCTGCTCCGCTCCCAGCTCTGTGCAATGGACCCTTCCCAGGAACCATCCAGGCTTTCCTGGGCTGGAGCCCTGCTTCCCTCTGTTGTTTAGTGGGTTTTGCAGCTCTATAGTTTGTTCAGAGCCATTTTTACAGGTGTTTGGAGGTACCTGGGGGAGAGCTTAAGCAAGTTCCTGCTTTCCAGATGCCATCTTGGCTCTGTCCCCTCCTGAAATTTTTTAATGCTACAGTATTTATTTATTTTATATTCATTTATGATTATTTCACTCTATCCACTATACCATGTGACTAGTTTATGATTAACTGAAAATGTAGAGAATTTAAAGTACTATAGTATATGTTTTTTGAATATGGAAAAGCATTTGCTTCCAGAGAAGAAAATACCACGTTTCTCATCCAAATATAAAATCATTCAATATTTCCTAGAAAATGTGACAGAAATAACCCTGTTCAATGACCCTGATAGTAGATTCAAACAAGCCACAAAAATAACTAGTCATGAAGCATTGGGCACGACTGAAAACAACTCAACAACAACATTAAGGAAAAGTGACAAAGGATAGGTAAGCGGTTTTCCCCCTTTATTATTTACTTTAATTGAAACCTTCTGTTTTTAAATCACATTCATTTCTGAATATATTCCTTCCCCTTCCCCATCAAGTCATTCTTGCAACAAAGACTTAAAAAGAAAGATAAAAATCAATTCAGTAAAACCAATCAACACAACTGAATTTGATATGTATGCAATGTTCCATACCTATAGTCCTTCACCTCAGCAAAGAAGAGAATCTGAGATATATTTTCTCCTTTTTCTTCAAGGTGAAGTTTGGTTATTACAATGACAAAAGTGAGAGATTTCTGCTCTTTTGTTCTTTGATGCATAAATTTTGATTGTAGAGATGTTAGAAGGGTAGCTAGGTGGTACAGAGGTTAGAGTGATAGGCCTGGAATCAGAAAGACCTGAGTTCAAATCTGGCATCAGACACTTGCTAGCCATGTGACCCTGGAGAAATTACTTCACTCTGTTTGCCTCGGTTTCCTTATCTGTCAAATGAGCTGGAAAAGGAAGTAGCAAACCACCGCAGTATTTTTGCCAAGAAAACCCCAAATGGAGTCATGAAGAGTAAACTGTGTCTGAATCGACCAAATAACAACAGAGATGCTAGAAAGATATACAAAGTGAGGCCTAGCCCCTTGCTAGTCCACCAGGGCAGCTGGCTCCCCTTGCCTCCTGGCTCTCCCAAACACCTGTTGCAGGTTGAGAGAACCAAGAGTGATCCCTGGGATTGGAGATGGAAGCATGGAGTGGGATAAGAAAATAAGGCTTGCTTTAGAAGAGGCAGTGTGGGTGGGGCACAAGTCCTAGGGCAAAAGGTGGTCCTTCTGCTCACCTTACATCCAGAAAAGTACATCTTCAGACTTTCAGAATAATGTGGACATGAGTGGACTAGGTAACAGATTCAGTGGTGAAATTCGAGGATCCCTGAGCATCTTTATGTTGGTTAGAACTAATGCTAAGCCCTGGAAGGAACAGCAATATTAAGCTGTAATTATTCTTCATTAACTCTTTTTTTCTCTTTTAAATTTATTTACTTTTAGTTTACAATACTCAATTCCATAAGCTTTTGAGTTCTAAATTTTCTCCCCCTCCCCGCCCCAAGATGGCATGCAACCTGATATAGGTTCTACATATACCTTCACATTAACCATATTTTCACATTAGCTATGTTGTAAAGAAAAATTATAACCAATGGAATGAACCATCTTCATTAACTCTTTAGGGAGACCGGTGTGGTATAGTAGAGAGAGGCTTAGTCCAGAAGACCCGTGTGGGACTCCCACTCTGACACATTCTCTCTGAGCAGCCCTGGTTAAATCATTTAACCCCTTCCTGGGCCTCAGGCAACTCTGTTAAGTCTTATATATACTACAAGTCTTCCTATGATTTCACACTTCGATGTGAATGGATTTATAAGGCTGATTTCCAAAGGACGGGAGCTGAGAGCAAGGCTTGGGACACAGTATTTGAAGGGGGTTCGAACCTATCATTTCTTCAGTGAAGGGGAGTTCTCATTGTGAAAATGCTTCCCACCTATGAAGATAAGCAACTCATCTGTCTTAGATCCAAGTTGGGAGTATGGATTGTTTTCAGTGGAGGGTGGGGGAGTCCAGAGAAAGATCCAGGGCACTGACATTGGTTTGGAGGAAGAAGACAGGTCCAGGGGCCCGGAAGCCCGGGATGGGGAGAAAGAAGGCGATGGAAGAATTGGGGAGGAGCACCAAACATCAACTCCCTAATACACAGTTTTGCCCCATCTCATTTCCTATAGTAAGCATGGCAGAAGGGAGGGTACATGGATAGCTCTGGAGAACTGATGCCAAAGCACACTCATGAACTCTCTCCAAAGCCGTGTAAGAATCCTACAAGAAGGAGAAGAGCTTGTAGACATTAAGTGTTAATTAAGCCTGTAGCTTAACACTTAATAATAATAAGGATGATAAAACCTTATGAGTGTTTACAGAACACATTCACAAAAATGATATCCTCTGCTCCTGACAACAACTCTGTGTGGGAGGCAGGTCAGGATTCCCTGTCTCTCCTCCCCCATTTCTGATTTCATTGGTGTAGGGAATACCCAGTAAGGAGACTCCCTCTCCCAATGACAGGGGACAACTGCTATAGTCTTAGAGAGTTGCCTGGAACACTGAGAATTTAAGTGACTTGCCCAGGGTCACACAGCCAAAATGTGTCAGAGATAAGCCTTGAATCCAGGTCATCCCAGCAGGCTCAGGACTCACTATATACATTAAGCTGCCTCTCAGCCTTGCATCCAGCAGCTACCTAGTCAGGGCATAGAAACTAGAGCTGGAAGGGAGCTCAGAGACCAGCTAGTCCATCTTCCTCATTTTACACAGAAGGAAACTGAGGCCCAGTGAGGGGAAGAAATTTGCCCAAGGTCACAGAGGTGGTAAGCAGCGGAGACAGAGTTTGAAGTGGAATAGATGTTAGTTGAATGAATGAGGCTTTTGTCCTCAATGCAACAGCCACAGACTTTTGCCAAAGCCCTTAGAGCTGATGAGGCCTTGTTGGGAAAGAGAACTTGGCACCAATTTTCCCTGCAAAAGGTGGCATCCTGGCTGAGCATATGAGTCCAGTGTCCTGAAAGACAGCCCAGCCTGAGGCCAAGTGCCAGATTCTGTCAGCAATGCTCTTTGGTCAAGTGGGCTTATTCCAGACCAAGGGAACATTGCTGAGGTCCGCAAACAGACTCGGTTTAACAGACTCGGTTTGAAATAAATGATGTGACTGCAGGTGGGGGATTACATTTATGGGAGGAGACAAAGCTTTGGAAACCAAGATCTGATTTCCTAATGTAAGGTGAGATCTGTTGCCAGCCACATATACATAATAAAAGTCAGAATGTGGCTTGGTGGGGGGAGGAGAAGAAAAGAATGACCTTGAACTTGGGCTTCATTTTGCTCTTAGGTCTTTTCCCCTTTTCCCTCATCTGCACTGGAGAACAAAAGAGCTTTGGAATTAAGAAAGCCCAGAGCCTGGGCCCTGAGAGCCTTTGGCATTTTACTCCAAGGGTAGTATGGGAAGGGATGCTGACTAGAAGCAGTCTGGCAATTGGAAATGAAACAACAAGTTACTTGGACTTTCTGACCCCCAAGACAGAGACTCCTGACAAAGATTTGCCCCTTCAATAGCAAATACAGGCAATAAAATAAATTCCAGCATGAAGGCATTAGCTAGTTGGGGGATAACTCTGCCCTGTGTTCCAAAGTGGTGTCTGGGGCAAAGAATATCATTCTGGAGAGGAAAGCTCATTCTTTTTTTAAATTTAAATGTATTTATTTTTAGTTTACAACATTCAGTTCCACAAGCTTTTGAGTTCCAAATTTTCTCCCCCTCCTCCCTCCCTTCCTTCCCTTCCTCCCCCCCCCCCTTCCCCAGGAGGGCATACAATCCAATAAAGGTTCTACAAACCTTTTTTTGATTTGGATTGGTTTGGGGTTTGGTTTTTTTTTTTTGAGTCAATTGGGGTCAAGTGTCTTGCCCAGGTCACACAGCTAGTAAGTGTCCGAAGCTGGATTTGAACACAGGTCCTTCTGAATTCAGAGCCAGTAGACTATCCACTGTGCCACCTAGCTGCTCCCTGGAAAGCCCATTCTAACCAAGGTTCTGTCTGACAGTCTCCTTATGGGAAGAAGTCTCTGGTGTGATAAC